>NC_056733.1:1500477955-1500720455 GCF_019279795.1 Protopterus annectens | reverse complement strand
TTCATAAATTTTGGAGGGACCTCCAGTTCTTTGCAGTGTCACTGTTGTCCCATATTTTCTCCACTTTTTGATGACTGTCTTCACTGTGTTCCATGGAATACCCAATGCTGTGGAAATTTTTTTTACCCTTCTCCTGACTGATACCTTTCAACAATGAGATCCCCTTGATGCTTTGTAAGCTCTCTGCGAACCATGGCTTTTGCTGTACCAGGCAAATGAGTAAATGTCCGGCAAATCCTACTAGGACAGCTGAACTTTATTTGGGGTTAATCAAAGTCTCTTTAATTGATGGCAGGTGTGTATCCAAGAAGACTAAATGCTGTAATTAAATCAAAAGGTGCTTCAACAAAGTATTAGTTTAACGGTGTGCACACTTATGCAACCAGCTTATCATACTTTTTTATTTTTTATATTTTTTCCCCCAACAGATTTGTTTGTTTTTCAATAGAATTGTACAGGTTATAGGTCACATTAAAGATGGGAAAGGTTTTGAAATGATTTACTGTGGTCTCATTTTTTTATATCTCAAAAATCTGGCATTTTAACAAGGGTGTGTACACTTGTATATATATATATATATATATATATATATATATATATATATACACACACACACACACACACACACACCATGATTTCAACCCATGTGGAAATTGGTACCACAGCCATTATTGCATACAATCTAGAAAACACAAGCTTAACATACTGAGTTACTTATCCACTCCAGATTGCCACTGTTGGCATGATATACAGCTAAATTGGGAAGGGAAATCAAAGACGCAGCCATCATCAAATGCAGTCTGAAAGAAAAAGCCTTAACATGTTGAGCTAGTTGCATAATCCAAGTAAAGCCTGCAGTCAAACATTCAGTTGTGGCATATATGAGGCAAATACACAGATACAAAGAAAACATTCAGGTCATATGCATGCTTCTGTTTTGTAGGCACTTTTACATCATTATAACAAACTATATTTTCGTATGCTTAGCTATACCGTGCTGCGTGTTGACATTCAGTACACGATTAGGATAATAATTTATGGCATAATCTACTTGTGAAATACAGACTGAGCTCTTCTTTGCTCAAGTACTCAGTGATTGGTCATGTTGTAAGCTTCTAAAAGCTTGCATTTAAAATGTTTGGGCCGGATTCACGAAGGCTTGCACAGAGTCTTAGAGTAGAGTAAGACTCCATGCAGCCAACATGTCCGCCGAGCGATCCAGGAACAGCCGGTAGGGGCGTGCAACTGAGCTCTCCAAACTAGTCCTACACGGACAGGGCTTGGATATGCAAATTACCTCAATTGCAGATGAAAGCTATGCAAATGAGGTAAATTTGCGATCCAGGAAACCCAAACCTGTCCGAGTAGGAGTAGTGTTATTTGCAGAAATGTACTCAGTTGATAACTAACTTCGGTTCTGCAAATATCAAAACGGAGCCGTGTCAGCTGGAAAAAAAGCATGCATTCAAGGAGGAAGCATGCCAATGGCCACAAATATGGCCATTGGCAATGAGAAGTGATGCAAATTAAAAATAAAATAACTTTTTTTTTTATCCCGACCTCCGGGGTTTAACCATAGTGCAGCGCCGTGCAAATGTGCTGCGCCCTAAAAAGCAGAAAAGTAATAATTAAGATCCACAAATGTGAATTTTATAGCTAAAATGAATTTACAATGCAAGGGAATGGCAGGCTGAAGACAACATGGCCACCGAGTAGAGGTTGCTAAGGGGGGAAGCTCAGTCTAAGAGATGTAACTAAGCATTAGTAGGCAATCCTATGCAAATGAGAGTTAGGTTAGTGAATCGCAAGTTTACATAGCAAATGAGCACAGTCAGTGAAGTGTAGGAGTAGAATAAAGGGTGTAACAGAGTAGAAGATAGGTGACATCACGAGGGGGGTATGTATGAAAGGAGTGAAGCTCATTGGAGCAGAGTGTCATGTGTCAGCTTACATTTACATAATAGTGAAAGAGGTGTGTCAACAGGTAGGCCAGGTGAAGTCAAGAAATCGAAGGTGTATGCCGTGGATAACACCAACGTTTCTTGCTGAGTGGTCATGCATGCGTGTGCACGCCAGTAAACCCAAGTAAGACAATGTGCACGTGTGTAAACATGTGTGCGCGCGTGTAGGCTTGAGTAAGCATATGTAAGGCTGTGTAAACAGTTGTAAGCAAGTTTGCGCTGGTGTGTGCGCGTTTTAACAAGAATAATCAGGTTTTAGTCCATGTAAGCATGTGTGCATGCATGTTAGCTGCTGTGCACGTGTTTGCGCTTGTGTGCGCGATGCTCCCCCCCTGAGGAAACAGCAAGGAAAAAGGAAGCACACCAAATAGTGGAAGTTACCAGGGAGTACTAGCAGAGCTAGCAGGTGAAAACAATCAGAATCAGGCAATTACCCATGCAGAACACTAGCCCAGCCTAGCACTTAAAACTCTGCAAACAGCAGTCCATTATGTTTCTCTCAAGAGATACTGCAACACTGCAGTAAGCTAATAGAAGTGAAAACTGAAAAGGCTTCACTGAGACAAAAAATGTTAGGGGCTGCCATTGCTGTTATAAGGCGACATATGCAACATGCTGAGGGTGGTGATAATGCAAATGCTGCTGGACAACCCACAGTGAGGAGATGGAGAAGAGTGTACAGGCCCAGGGTTACCTACCAGGGGCTACATGAGCTGGAGATAGTGAAGCACTATAGAGTGGACAGAGACCTTTTGCAGAAAATTGTTGAGCTGTGCAGGCCACGCCTCACACACAGAACCAACAGAGGGGAACCCATCCCATTGGAAACTAAGGTATGTGTTGGCCTAAGAATATTAGCAACAGGTACCTTCCAGAGACCAACTGGTGATATGATGGGGATATCACAGGCATCAGCATCCAGGGTACTGCATCAGTTCCCGGATGCCATGTCAGCACATGTCATTGATCATGTATATTTCCCCAATTCCCATGAGGTATTGGCCAGCAATATGCATCTCTTTCAGCAAATAGCGGAATACCCTGAGGTAGTGGGTGCAATAGACTACATGCACATATGCATTAAAGCACCAGCCGGTGAGCGGGGTAGGGTCTACTTCAACTGCAAGGGCTTCCCCTCCATCAACTGCCAGGTCATGTGTGATGCCCAGGGCATAATACTGAATGTGTGTGCTGGCTGCCCTGGAAGCTACCATGATTCCCATATCTGGCATCTGACGCAGCTGTACTAGACATTTGCCAATGGGGACATCCCACATGGTCACCTAGTGGGGGATGCTGGCTATGCACTGGAGCCATGGATGATCACACCCATCAGAAATGCACACACACCTGAACAGGAACACCATAATGAGGCACACTCACAAACACGAAATGTAATCGAGCATGTGTTTGGGCTGCTCAAGTCACGGTTCCGGTGCCTGGACACATCTGGTGGAGCCTAGCAGTACTCACCAACTACATGTACCCAAACTGTCATGGTATGTGACAAGGTATGTGCTATGCTACATAATATGCACAAACAAATGCAGAAGATAGACATGAGGGAGGGAAAACAGAATGGAGAAAGAGATATCAGACAAACAGAGGATAAATAATGGTGATGGGGAGGATTGCACAACAAAACGGACATAGACACAAAAAGGAGGAGAAAGTCAGGCCGGAGGATATGATGGGGTTACAAAGCTGTTGTTCCTGCCAGCCATGACCCAGTGGGAGTTTATTTACCACCCATGGCTCCTTCACCACTAGGCTTGGTTCAGATGGACAGGCCCATGCGAGGCAGAGAAACAACTCAATAAGTCACAGGTGGAGGACCTCTAAGTAGTTGATGAAGGCTCTTGTCAATGGGAACTCTCCCATTATATCCACTGGCACAAATCAGTGGATACAAGACCACTACCTTACAGTGTAGTGCCAGATGGAGTGCCTGCTCCAGCTGCTGTAACTGGTGTGGAGGTGATCATGGCAGACTGAGTCCTGATTCTATAAATGTTGTTGGTGCTGGTGATGTTGGTATTGTTAAGTGCAAGGAGACAACAGGCCTTGCTGGAGAGATGGATGCAGTTCTACATACCACTACATATAATTATAAAATAATTAAGTAAAATGAAATAATAAATAAAATAAATGTTTGTAATAGAAAGGATAGCAAGAGAGAGGGTAGAGGAGACAGAAGTACAGATACAATGAAAAATATTAAGTATGTATATATATATATATATATATATATATATACACACACACACACACACACACACACACACACACACACACACACACACACACACACACACACACAGATGGATATGTGTGTGAGTGTGTGTAGAACAAGGATTGGGTTTCTGCTCATAATCGGCTTATGTGTTTTTGAGACATGGGTGCCAAGAAATTCACCTCAAGAGCAAAGTTCAAGAGATTAATCTTGGCATCCATGTTGAAAACACAAAATAAAGGGTTATGATAGGAGACTTGATCATAATTGTTTGTATTGCATGGAGCTGTAGCTGCCCAATGTACTACTTGTTACAAAAAAAAATAGCTAAGGGTGTTGCAGTCATTCAAGGCCATAAACCACTTAACGAGCACTGCCAGAAAACCAGCCAACATGCCTTAGGTAGTGGTGTCAGAAAGGCAGTGTAACACATTGTCATGATATAGAAAGTCAGGGACAGATTACTGGCATTGAAAGTAGGCAGAAAGAAATTTGTGTTTAATTCTGCCACTGTCATTTACTGGCCAGTACTGGCTGGTTTAACTGCCTAGTGTGATACCCAGTCTCAAGAAGTGATGCAGGGGTGCTTAACAATTGTTAAGACTGGCTCTCACACTACAGAAATACTTAACTGTGCAATAGACTGCATGCACATATGCATCAAAGCACCAGCCGGTGAGCGGGGTAGGGTCTACTTCAACCGCAAGGGCTTCCCCTCCATCAACTGCCAGGTCATGTGTGATGCCCAGGGCATAATACTGAATGTGTGTGCTGGCTGCCCTGGAAGCTACCATGATTCCCATATCTGGCATCTGACGCAGCTGTACCAGACATTTGCCAGTGGGGACATCCCACATGGTCACCTAGTGGGGGATGCTGGCTATGCACTGGAGCCATGGATGATGACACCGATCAGAAATGCACACACACCTGAACAGGAACACCATAATGAGGCACACGCACAAACACAAAATGTAATCGAGCATGTGTTTGGGCTGCTCAAGTCACGGTTCCAGTGCCTGGACACATCTGGTGGAGCCTAGCAGTACTCACCAACTACATGTACCCAAACTGTCATGGTATGTGCTATGCTACATAATATGATCCTGCGAAAACAGCTGCAGCAGGACCAGCATAGGCCTGGGCCAAACAGCCCCCCACCATTGCCAAAGCCATCACAGGCAGAGCGTGACTCGGAGGAGGACCAACCTGAGCCTGCCCCAGTAGGCAGAAGGAGGCGTGCCCAGTATGCTTTGGCCTTGGCAAAGAGGCAACACATAGCACATACACTGGCTCAGTAGGAACTCTGGAAATGATACCTCTCTGACGCACATATAGTAAAAGGGATGCCTACATTGACACTACCTGCTTTCAAACATGTATAGGGAGTGTAGTATGTGCATCCGACATAGGCAGCCCTGCATCAACACCTGAGGCATGATTGCCATGTGTTAAGCAATATAGCAGTGCTAAACAGCATTTACCATCATGAAGTCAATGTAAACAAAATCGCACACACCAACTACTACAAATGTGGTCAATGTAGAGTAATATTGGCCAATGTCCAGCAATGATGGTTAATATTGAGCAATGTTGGACAAGCTGGGTCTAGGGAGGGCATAGCTGAACAATAGCCAACATGCTCATATCTGTTCTACTGGCCCCTAAGCAGTCTGGTCTGCTCAGTATGAAAATATAAGTGGCAATGGACCTCAAACCCAGGATACTGTGCATTATAGTCACAATACTGAACCACTAAACCATGACAGTAGCGCATTGGTTAGCCTGTATGAAGAAATGTTGATAAGTCTATGCAAAGTATTCCACGGAAACCCTGAAGGCAGAGCATAATCCCTGTCGAGTTATGACACAAAGGTGAGTCCTGCAGTAAGAATAGAACCTGACTTTCAACACACACAGTACAAATGTTAATATTGGACATGTAGACATACATCAACAAATGTAGTGGACCTCAGACAGCAACATACTGAAAGGTCATACTGGGCATGCTCACACACTTGAATACATGCGACAAATGTCAGGCAACAGAACACTGACAGTCTGAACTGGGCATGCTCACACACTTAGGCCATGGTGGAGTACAGCACTGGGTCACACATAGCAGGCAGTTGCATGTGTTAACCCAGGAACCTCTCACTACCAAGCAATCTGCCCTGTGCATGCACTTATATGACAACAGACATGTATATAATATAGTGAAACCCTGCCATAAGCAAATATGTTCTGCAGATACCTAAGCGGTTCATATAAAGTGTGAAAGCAAAGATGATAAAAACCTGCAAACAGTATCAGCAATAAACATTGTGCATCATGAAAATTATCATAGGTTCAGAGGTTGATACTAGGCTATCTGCCCTAGGGCATGTACAAGCATAGCCAGAGTGTGTTTGGCTTCTGCAACCCAGTCAAATCAGAACACTGTGCCTGTGAATAGTAGGTCACACAAGATAGCCCATTTACATTCAGTGTATTGTGCCTCTGTCTAGCAGGGACCCAGAAGATATCCCATGGGTAAACATGTGATCACCCATCCACTTGTCAAGATGTCACCTGTAGGTGGTCAGTGGGTGGATCTGCCTATGCAAAACCGGGACTACACTCCAGAGTGATAGGAGGCTTTCTGATAATAATCTGTTCCCCCAGCATGTCCTTTTAACATCAGTGCTGAGGTATATGTCCCTGGAGTGTGTAGCACCATGGGAGTCGGATATCCTGAGGTGGAGCATGTCCAGTAAGTCTGGGTCAGATATTGCCTTCAACTACAGGCATACAACACATCCGTGTAGGTGGTAAGTGACTGAATAGAGCTGGAGTTACTGTATCAGAACTGTGCATGGCATCTGTGTGAGTCCCTACATCTGCTCGATGAGTAACATTTGCGGCTATTACAGTTGCTGCAGGTGTCAGGTAAAGTACATCCCAAATGTGGCATAGTAACCAAGCATGGTCGTGAAGAGTATAGGAGCACAATGACCACACGTGATCAACATGTGAAACCATGTGGGATATGGTGGGCTATGTAGACGTACTGTCTAACCACTATGGCAATAGGATTGTCAAAGACGAGAGTATGAACAGGTCGTGTCCCCAAACCAGTAACAACTACTACTGTATGTAATGGATTACAACCTATGTGGTAATGTGTGGGCATCTTGTCATCCTCAAAGGGGATGACTATGCAACTAATGGCATGTAGCCATGGGCCATGGCTCAGGCACCAGTCAACCTATCTCTGTGAGACCCTGTATGAGTATGCATGTGCCAGCAGGAGAGCTGATTATGGCACCCAATTTGCAGTCATCTGCGAACATGGGCAGCCATATCCCTCCTGTGATAGCCTGTACATCACACAAATATATACTGAACAAGAGAGGTCCCAGGACTGAGCCTTGTGGGATGCCATGTGTAATTGGTGTATAGTCAGACATGGCACCAGCAACACTGAGCATGTGGGTGCTATCCCTGATCCAGGTAGCAATCCATCATGTCAGATATGTGTCAATATTGATGCTGGTGAGCCTATGCATAATGGCCGAGTGGGGTATTGTGTTGAAGTGTTGTGCAAGGTCCAGGTAGGCTGTGTGGACAACCGTCCCAACACTGATGGACCTGGTAACTGTTGAAAGAATATGAACAGGTCCAACAGGCAAGATCTGCCCACAACAATGCTGTAATGTGTAGGACCCAGTGTCTGTAGGTTTCCCATGTCTATATGTATGAGTCCCATTACAATACACTCCATAGCTTTGCAGAACAGGCTAGTTAGCCTTTTAGGTCAATATTGTCTGTGGTCTGTTGTGGCAGTATTCAGTGGAGCGGGACCACTATCGCTGTATGCCATTCCATGGGTACATATCCTGCAGTAACTCTTATATCGAACAGTGACGTAATGTGAGTGTTACGTCTGTCATGAAGGCTGTGTACGACACAGGCCAGGACACCGTCTGGTCCCATTGATGCTGTGTTGTCCACTGTGGGGAAGGCAGCACTCACCAGTTTACTTGTGATGTCTGGGAGGTTACACTCTGTTGGTATGGACAGTACCACATTAGGGGGGATGGGGGGGACACATCTGCACTGAACCTGTTTGCCAGGATGATGGCAATGTCAGTGGGGTCAGGATATGTTTAGTCAGTATGCAGTAACACACAGCATATCAGTGAGTGTCCAGTCAGGTACCTCAGTTAACTGAAGAAGGCCTTGTGAGTGTCCGTCGTGTCTGGTGCAATTGTCCGTTAGAGGCGTGCCTGACATAAATACCTGAGTGATTGTAGCAGTCTGCTAGTACAGATCACAGATGCCTTCCCTGTCTGGGATTGTGCTCTATCATGTAGTAGCTTCCTCCATTTGTTGTAAAGCGTATTAATGGCTGGGGTCTACCAGACAGGTCCACTGCCATTGGAGGAGTGAGTCCAGTTGTTATTTTGGATGTAACGATCCATGCGGTCCACTAGGTGTCCATAGAATGTGTATGTAAAGGATTCAGCAGTCTGAGCCATACTTACCACTGACCCAGGGTCTCTGAAGGATACCACCATGGTTTGGAGGAGTGTGACGTTTGCTTTTGAGAAGTTCACCAAGATTACCCAGGATGGGTGTGGGGACGGGATATGGATGTCCAGTGAGATAAAGTATGTTCTGCCCTTACCAATGAGGGTATATCGCAGGTGTGGAACATAGAGTCCCCATGTTGGTGATGATCATGTTCAATATGTTGTCCCCTCTTGTGGGTGTGGTGACCGGTTGTGCCATAGCATATGAGTTTAGAAATAGTAGCAACTGTTGGGCGAGGGTGTTGGGGCCTGAGTACTATCCATAGTCAATGTGTGGGTATTTGACGTCACCCAATATAATGGTGCTTGGGAAGACCTTCATATTGTCCAATGTTCCCAGGAAAGCTGAGTGAGGTTGCTGAGTTGGGGAGTGTGGTCTGTAGCACGCAAAAAAACAAAAGGCAGATTTGCACAATGTTAGGTGTATATGTATGGTCTGTGATGCTTTGTGCAGTGCTACCAACCCGGAGGTATGTGTATCTGTGATGTATATGGATACTCCCCCTATTTGTGTTGGCCAGTCCGAGTTATTTGGTCAAAAAGTATGGTACGAAATACAACCTGGTAGTGCTGGTGTGCATGTGGGAGCCTGAACCATGTGTCTGTTAGTGCACAGATATTGCTATGCTCCATACTGAGGAGATTCCTGAGTGGGCGCAATTTGAGGATGATACATCTGGTGTTGATCAGCATTACCCTCAGTGTTGTGTACTCTGTAATGTCTATGTAGGTGGTTCTGTCCTTTGAGCCCTGCTTAAATAAGGCAGTATGGTGGCAGCAAGTGCCCTAGCCAGTATTCAAAAGTCCAAGGGTGACAGGTGCAAGCTGTCCATAGGGAAGCTACGTGGCATGTCACCCCAGGGTGACAGACACTGTATCCCCTTTGAATAACACCAATATGTTAGCCAACTGTTAAACATGATCAGTTTGTTGGTATACTGTGACATCATACCTGGTGAGTATAAGATGCTAGACAAGGTCAGGGTAATACTTGGCTGGGCTACATGATCACAGAGTTCCTCTATGTTTCATGTCATGTGGTCCAAGGAGGAATGTCTGAGGTTGTACGCACCAGCATGGACAATGATGGTGCCAGTCCTGGACTTGCTTTGGAGTGACCTGAGTGCATGTGTTATGTGGCAGATCCTGGCACCTGAGAGACAGCTCAAAGTGACTATTCTCTTGTTTGGCCTGGTGAGTGGGACAACAGTGTGTTTGACATTAAGTGTCACCTATAACAAGTGTATCAGGTGTGTTGTTTAGCCCAAAGGGCAGTGACTGTGTGGCACACTGACATTGTGAACTGTGTGACATGTGGGCATTGTAGTGGGGTAGCAGTTGTATGTGTGTCTGCTTTGGAGGTCTCTGCTCCTTAGGCAGAGTGTATGTAGAGCCTCCGAATATGTGTATGTGTGATAATGTGGTTTGTTTGCTGTCACTATCAGTGTATTTGAGACTGATATGTGGTGTGTGTGGTCACCCTCACCACCTGATAGACTATGCCAGTCATGGGTTGAGAGAGCTCAGCGTCCTGTATGTCAATATTGTTACATCTCCCACATATATGTGAGTGTAATATGAGGAGGAGAGGATTGTCTGTGTACATGAGGCAGATGTGACATTTTGTCATAACCACAATATTCACTAGCTGGACTGAAGAGTACACATGACACCGACCCCTGGACATGCCAGTGTATTATGATGACATACTCTGTAACCTGATCACAAAGGATCAGTAGGGTGTTAAGTGTGTAAAAGAGTATAACCGGGATTAGTGCTCAGGATTGTCGGTGTTTTGTAAAGAGTAGCTGAGGAGTCCAGACTGAGAATCATGACATGTCCTTCAACTATGTAATAAATAGTAATGTACACGCATATATGAGCTGAGTCAGGGACAACTGTACCTTACTGACATTGCCGACATCCTGTCAGACAGGCCCATGTATGCATACCCACCTCCCACTGACGATAGTCCCTGACATCATACCAAGAGATATCACATGTAGAATGACTGAACAGCTCCCCCCAAAGCCAAAATCATGGCAGCAATTGGATTACATTGTTTCCCAGTATGTGTCATGCATGCACTACAGAACAAACAGACCCTGCACCTAAACAGTCTGTTGAGCCTCACCCACTCCACAGGACCTGGAACTGTCTAATATGTTACAGCAACATATGGCACTCCCCACATGTATGGATGCACAACACACCATGGGAAGTATGGTCCAGTAAGCCTATAAAGTCTGATCTGCAAGACCATGGAGTGCATCATGGCAGAAGTCATAAACAGAGCTACTGGAAACCGACAAACACACAACCCTACCAACTGTGGTATGTTCATGTGCAAATCATGGTTCCCAAGCATGCTACACGGTCTGCAAGGCAGCCACCCAGGACATACATCATGGAGCAGAGCTACACATGTCCCACATAGACTTTGAACAGCTCATTAACATCACAGACACATGTCGTATCCACAAAACCAACGATCTATGCATAGATATGTGTTGACATATGAAGGGATGTCAATGTGTCCACAGATAGATCACACAAGGTGAGACTCACGGGGTCCTGTACAAGCTGTTGATACTTTCCGACCTACATGGATCATTCCTGGGATTGCATAAAAATGTGTACAGACATTACCATGTCCAGTCTGATGATGTCATCATCCTACAAATATACCAGGAGAACAAACACCACCAAGTAAAGCATATAGTGCGTCGTGTTAATGTGTATCTCTCTAGTATCATAACATAGTTAGGTAGGGGTTTGAATCCTGTTTGGAAAATCTGATGATGTCAGTATCCTATAAATATACAAAGAGAACAAGAACCACCCAGTAATGCATATAGTATGCTGTGTTAATGCGTATCTCTCTAGTATCATAGCATAGTTAGGTAGGGGTTGGAGTCCTGCAAACGCCAAGTGTGGGGGTGTATGTGTGTGATTTCCTTTGAGAGGAGTAGCCTTTTTGTAGACTGGGAAAACACATTAAAAGAGGTACATCCCTCTTTGGAAAGTCTGATGATGTCAGCACCCTACAAATATTCAAGGAGAACAGAAACCACCCAATAATGCATATAGCTTGCTGTGTTAATGCATATCTCTCTAGTAGCATAACATAGGTAGGGATTTGAGTCCTGCTAAACGCCAAGTGTGTGTGTGGATGTGTGTGATTTCCTTTGAGAAGAGTAGCCTTTTTGGAGACTGGGAGTGTGTAATTTCCTTTGAGAGGAGTAGCCTTTTTGGAGACTGGGAAAACACATTAAGAGAGGTACATCCCTCTTTGGAAAGTTTGATGATGTCAGCATCCTACAAATGTTCAAGGAGAACAGAAACCACTCAGTATTGCATATAGCACGCCATGTTAATGTGTATCTTTCTAGTATCATAACATAGTTAGGTAGGGGTTTGAGTCCTGCAAACGCTGTGTGTGTGTGTGTGCCACATGTGGTCAATGCACTGTGGTTTTTGCTTTTACTATGGTATGACATATGTTTCAAACAGTATGTGCATTGCACACATTGGGTATCTGCGTGTTAAATAAATTTGTGTACATGTGACCTCAATCAGTACATAGGTGTAAAGCCTGCATACTACATGAATACATTTGTAACCTTCGACAGATTGTGCCGCTGCTTCTCAGATAATAGGTCACATATGTATGCATGCATCAAGCCCAGCCAATGTAGTGATCCATGGCCAAGGACATCTCTGCCACACACACCCATGACATGTACTATAGAGTACTGTGAGTAAGGGTAATTGCTGGGGTATATGTCAGGCATGTTTATACACAACAATGACTGGCAATAATGGACAGTCATTATAGGTGTGCACCAGCCCTGTGGATATGCATGCAGGCCCATAATGTGTTATGTGAAACACCGAGGGACCCCACAATACCTATGGATATGTGGATACCAAGGGACAGATGACATAAAACGTGTCTGTCTGTACACATTGGTACCCAACATATATGTTCAGGGCTACCACCTATGTGGTACTATCGGGATAGTATGTATAGTAAATGTGGATGACTATGCCATAGATAGCGTACTGCTATACAGCATGTATTGGACAACAGGTATCTGTCTGTATGATACCCTTGTGTAGGATATGCGTCCCATCCGGGGAATGCAGTGTAAGCCAATGCATGCATTTCCAGATGTGGATGGACATATCCCTAGTGTGTTTGCATGTACCTAAGAGGGCTATATGCCACACAGGTGTGGTTCCAGGAACGTGTGGCAGTCAATACCACTGGTTACTGTTATAGTATAGTACTAGAAGGATCCAACTGTTACTGAGTTCCCTACAACTGTGAGTCATTTGTCAGGACATCATCTAATGATTGTTATAGTCATGCTGTTGAGGTGGTGTATACTACCAGACTGCAGATCATTGACAGATATCAACAGTATCACCCACAGCATAGTGCCAACCCATGTCATAAACACATGTGTACCCATGTTAGTACATATCTATAGTAGAATGCATACTGGCCATTGAAAGATACCATGAGATGTTAACAATGTGTAGAACAGGGTATGTCGCACATCCCACGTGTCCACTATGCACATACATGCAGACAGTGTGCACACACCATGTTCACAGATGTACACCCGCTAATTTGTAATACACACATCACACACATACTGTCCACTCTCTAACACATGTTGGCAACACTGTACACTTCAGCCAAGTGGCACATGGATGGACAATACATACTCAGGCCTAACATTGGTGTAAACAATGCTACAATGACTATCAGAGCTGTGATGCATAATGCCTGCTCAGATATACCTACAAGGATATCAGTACACTTTCCTGTTGGCAACATGCTACAATTGCTACACTGCTATAATGTCACCCTGTGCATCAGAACCATGTTAGCCTATTCCTGCATCAATGTGACAGATGACAGGAGGTGGCACAGGTTTCATCATATGCACAGGGTGTGTTGTAGGTTTGCCAGAGCCCGACATTGACCCATCCAATCAGCATGTGTGTGTGTGTGTGTGTGTGTGTGTGTGTGTGTGTGTGTGTGTGTGTGTGTGTGTGTGTGTGTGTGTGAGGGACAACAGTACTGCATGGGCCAATGTTGATGTAATGTATGTGTGTATGTGTGAGCCCTAGTTGTATGGTAAATGTGTGTGTGTCTGCATGCACTCAACTCCACCATGTGGCTGCCATATATGGGTGGTTGCGGGACAGCCACAGACTGTACCTGCTAGGCCATACAGATCACTGTCTCCAGCCTGGAAACAGTACCTGTGCCTAGCAGGGGTGCTACGGGCAGTATCGGGTACCAACCCTGACTGAGTGCTATCATCAGAGGCAGAGGTATGATGACTGGACCCATGTCCCTGATGGGACTGGCCAGCACCATGTGCACATGGTCTAGTAGGACGGTCAATGGACAGGCCAGCCCCAGCATTGCTGGGGCTGGTACTGCCACTACGGGAGCGGCTGTGATCTGTGGTCCGTCCACGACGACTGCCAACTGATGCTGTTGCTGGCATGTGTCCGTGTCGGCTTCTCCTCCATCCCGCATGGTCCTGGCTCATGGCTAACACATTGTGGAGGACATCTAATGTCTCCCTTCAATGGCTATCAATGACCTCGGTATAATTCTGGATAGCACCGGCAAGGTCACGGATGCTGTCATTGATAGCAGTGTAATGGGCCCTCTGCGCCCTTAGTCCCTGTCGGGTGTACCGTTCCATACGTGCCTGTGCCTGCATTACAGCCCAGAACATACTGGAGGTTGTAATACCTCCGGGGGCACATCTGCCAGGGGCAATACAACCAGTGGTGCTCCCCCGAGAAACCCTGGACATCCGCCTATGTGGTACCATTCCAACAATCCGACTATGGCTGCTGTGAGGGGATGCACGTGCCATAGGTACCACACTCTCCTGGTCAATGCTAACTGTATGCTGTCCCTCAGCTATGGCCATTGGTGACGAGGGATGTATTGGCAGTATGAGTGTGCGCATAGATGGGGTTGACTGCTGTGTACTGTCGATTGGTGGACCAACGACAGAACCTGTCAGACCTTCCTGTGCCACAATACATGTCTCATCATCTCCACTATTAGTGGCGGTGACATCAGGTTCCCTGCTGCATTCAGCCACCCCTAACTCAGCACCTGTGGAAGGAAGACAGGAAACACACTTTACAATCTGTACATGATGTTAGCACATATGCACAAATGCACACATACACACATGAACACATGCACACATGCACACATACACACATGAACACATGAACACATGCACACATGAACACATACACACATACACACATGCACACATGCACAGAAATGCACTGCTCACCACAGCACACACACACACACACACACACACACCAGCAATCCCACACATACACAGTAGTGGGTGATGGTGGGTGACAGTATCACAAGGCAAACAGTCACCACACACATGTCAGCATGCAGACTATGTGTTGCTCAACACCATGCAGTGCAAGTGTAGACAGCCCTATCTAATGACATTATACATGGCTTTGATGCATGTGTGTAGTTGTTCAGTGATTGGCTACACCCTTGAACACAATGTGTACATGGACACAACATTGCTGTGCAAGTATTATCTGCTCTGCAATGTCATGTGCACCATCACTCAATGGTATGCATACCATGGCTGCATGTGTTATCTGTGTGACACATAGATTGCCATGTCTGATGACAGTGTCTGTGTCCATAGCACATAATAGTGGGCACAGGTGTAGCAAATTAATGCAATGTACAGACATGGGATGAGTGGTAGATGTAGAAATGAAGGAATCCCAATGCTCGACATGGACATTGTACACTGGTTATGGTGAGTGTGGGACATATTGCAGATATGTCGGTGCCAGCCATGACATGGCATGCTACATGACTGCAACATTAAACACCACACATACCCAATGTGTGTCATGTGACCTATACACCCAATAGCATTCCAGGACATATATGTGACTCTTTGTACAGATGGTGACTGCTGTGCAAAATGTGTATACTGGCATATGTAAGCAGACACACAACATGCTATGCATAGTGTGTATAGGTGCATATGTTTGCACACACAGAACAATGAGATGCACAGCAAAGACCGCTATGTATGGTACTGTGGTCACTGTAACCGGATGGGTTGTAGTACCATGTGCCATCATCATCATCATCCATCTCGTGGTCAGTCACGGCTGCTACTGTGTGACAGACCACTGCCTAGCATGCTGTACCTGAACTGCAGTGCTGTGGCTATGTTCACTATTACACAGCCACTTTGTACATGGGTGTATGAGGTGCCCAATAGGGAGCATTGCCTAACATGACTGTGTTATGTGTTGAAGAGTGTTGCACAGCCCCATGATAGGCCTCTACCCCTGAGGTACATCATGTGTGTGTGTGGATGACATGTGGGATACTGAAGTGTGACCTTACAGCAGGTGTGTGCTTATGCCATATGTAGCATGACTTTGTGTACTGCATGTGATAAATGTGTTATGTTGTGTACAGGTGTTGCAACTATGCCTATCCAATGTGCAGTACGGGGTTGCCACAACTGTGTGTTTTGCTCTGTGTATTGCATGTCATTGAGGCAGCTACTGACATTACTGAGCTGTGCAACGTCTCACAGCAAACATGCACAGCATGCATTATGCGTAGGTGTGTTACGTGTACATGGACTACACCTCACCTATGACATGCATATTTCATTACCAACATTGCAGGTATAACACACTCACCAGCATGGATTGGCTGCCCTGCCGTCACACCAGAGGGACCTATGAGAATATGAGAGAGTTTGTCAGTGGCCACAACTGTGGCATTGCTACAGTGGGTATGCTAAACTGCAGTACAACAACAGTCAACAGTCACAGGTGTAGAGATATTCAAACTATCTGTATTGCACAACACTAGGCAGCGGAACTGCTAAACACACAGTACACATCTCACGTAGACATAATCTAACAATACAGTTAACTGTAGTCTACAGATAGGGCATGTTACCTGCTTGCTCCAGGTGGATGTGCTGGGTGGTTCCGGCCTCCATTACAACACATGTTAGAGGTTGATGTAGCTGTTGTCCAGAAGCCACCATGCTTAGGAGCAGCTCCTCCACTCTGGTGAGGGGGGGTGAATGGCCACCCCACCACCTGTGGCAAGCTGCTGTCTTTGGATATCAGATGCACGCCGCCGGACTTGTCTAATTAAATCACTACAGTGATGGTGTACCTGCTCATATGTCCGGTTATGCATGCCTATGTCATTTACCCGTCAAACAAGTTCCTGCCACAGTGCAGTCTGCTCCTGCTGGTGCTGGCTGCTTCTGGAGAACAGCATTGTGTACTGCTGCAATAGGCTTTGCAGTATCACCTCTTCCTCATCCGCTGTGTACACTGGGTTGCGTTGGTGGGCCATCTGGCTGAAAAAGATATGAACAATATGTGTGAGAATGTCCTGTGGCACACTTTACACCTTTTCCCACAGATATCACTTTACTGACATATACACCATCCTATTGTCTGTCAGAGGTTACACACGTTCAATACCACTTATTGGTTCTCAGGCCACAACTAACTAACACTGCCTGGCACACTCTATATATCACACCACTATACAACAGTACCCGGCACACTGTTTGTGACACATTGCACAACCTCAAGACAGGGGTGTATATCACACCAATGCACAAACAGAGATGTCATCCATTGCAATGGATGTAAAGTACAGGTACAGTAGTACCAATCAGTCAACCTAGTCATTGATGCCATAGCCCTGCCTAACAGATGTGTACAGTTGTTACTATAGGTGGCATACTGCTGTAACAGAGCATATATGTTGCTGGATACACACATTTACCCTGTAACACACATATGATTGCAGCCATTGTACAGGCATAATTACACACACATCAAACAAACATACAATGCACCACTGTATGCCAACACAGATGAGCATTACCTGTGTACCATACGGTATTGTGTGCCACTACTTACACACCCTTATGCCTGCATTCTGTCCTCTGTGCAGACTACAGGAAACACACATGACAGTGTTTCCAAGCAATGTGAACACACACCATACTGTGCTGTTTAGGCTTTCATCTTCAGGTAGTACTACAGTTCATATTGGTGATAGAGTCACCAGCAGTACCACTCACTAAGCATACATGTATTGCTTTAGCCTACAATGAGACACCACATTCGTCAACAGAGAACTATGTCACATCATATGCCGTACTACTATGTCTGCCTAACAGTACATTACCCATCAGTTGCTGTCCTCACAGCTAGGATAGGCACTACCATGTCAGATACAATGTCACACTCAGCTATCACACCTTTACAGACCTTGCACACATTCAGCATTACACTTATTCAACCTCACATAGCAGCTATTGCATTAAGTACATGTGTGAGTGCATAGTGTCATAGGTAGGTAATATGCTATTGGCCCTAGGGTCTACGGCAGACTAGCCATATGCTACCCTGGCCTTTGACACACATGTACTTTTATTTCACTTGCCCCTGCCAACCAGAACCACAGAGGTGTTTCCTGGGGTGTATTACCAATCTCCCACACAATCATCAGGAGTATTTATAACAACTGCTAAGGAGGAGCCTTGTTTTCTATTGCTATGTGGTCTATTCTGGTGTATGGCATATCTCTGAGATGGGAACCTACCCCTCCTGCATGTGCTGTTTAGTGAGCTGACAAGATTTAGGGCCCTAGAGCGTGTATCCCAGAGGGATTGTGATATGTTGCCATGGTGGTTGTCACCCAGCTATGGGTGTGACATACCTCTGTATGTCCAGCAGAAGTCACCTCTGTGTGGCCAGTATGCAATACAGTGTAGTTGTGGTTATGTGAGTCAGTCTGCATAGGGCATCTGTTTACGGCCAGTATTACCCTTTTGGAGGTATGTTTGTGGCCTGTTCACCTGGTGTAGTTGTCAAGTGAAGTACATACTGCACAGGGCATTGTGATGAGTAGAGGGGAACTCTACCCTATACTTCCATAGATGACACACCTATTGTCATGACACATACCACACAGACAGATTACAGGTGTAGTGTGGCACTGTCTTCATCAAAGCAGAGGCTACTGTCCACCTGTGTCCCATGTGCCCTTATCACACCTTCACTGTTAGGTAGATCTCTACCTATGTGGTAGTTAATGGGTACACTGTTTTGGGAAGGTTGAATGGCACTGCAGTATCAACACTTGTCTACAGTCCATGCCTTGGTCACCAAACACCTGTTGCGGTACATATGACCCCGTGTCTCTCTGTCTCTCTCTCTCACTCTATATATATATATATATATATATATATATATATATATATATATATATATATATATATATATATACATATATATATAATATTTTATATATATATATATATATATATATATATATATATATATATGCATATCTATACACATACATGTACACATCCATTGCTGTACACATGGATGTACATATAGGCACATGTACAGTCCACCTTTCATGGTGGGGATATCACTTATGCAACAGTTGTGGGATGTACAGGTATGTGATTACATTGCACAGTGTTGTGCAGAATGCATGTGGGTGTCCTCAGCCCTTGTAGCATTAGCAGGCCTTACTGGCTGTAACACAGCAGATCTGACAAATCTGTCCCACAGCATTTAACCACCACATGACATATATCAACACTAGCACTTCATGCTGTTTTCTGGGCCACACACTACGGCCAACATGGATATATGCACATATCAACCTTCACTGACAGATATCTGTCCACCCTTCACTAACAGTTGCAGTATGTCCCTTGCCCTGTGCACATGTGCAGATACAGATAGATACATACTGCTGCCACACATGGATGATTTGTAGTGTGTAGAGTACTCTTCAGGAACATCTACTACATGCCAACACATACATGTGAGTTACATACCTTACCTTTGTATTTCCCTGCTCCGTGTGTTACGGTTTTGTAGTTTTTTTTTTTTATTGGTGGTTTGTTTTGGGTTTTCACCCTCTATTTAACTTTCTGTCTCAGTTTCTCGCTCTGTTCTGTTTCTGTCTCAGTCTGTGTCTTTGTCCATGTCTCTATCTCTCTCACTCTCTATCACACAGAACCTGCAATGATATAATTGCATGTGTGGATTGAAGGTACAGCCTGCTTTTCTATGTATCTGCACTTGTGCATGTGACAGCCTCTGCACCAATTGCTGCCCACCATCCAGTAATTGCATGCAGCCTGCTCTTTGGTGATTGCATTACTCACTGTGATTGCAGCCCACTGCTATAAAATGCTAGGTTAGGTAGGCGTAGCCCTTTCAGCTTTCCAAGGGGTGGCCCATGCTTGTTTGCTCTGGACACCGCTGTGTCAGTCTGAAGGTTGGTATATGTCTCTTATCTGATGCTAGGGTTGTAGCCAGTTATGTGCATGTTGTACTTAAACCTGAATGTTGCTGCTTCCAGTACGCACATCTCAGTGTAGACATGTACGTACCTCTCCAAATGCTAACACAGGATACATGGGAGTATGTACTTTTTTCTCACTTACACAATTAACTGCCATACAAATGTGGTTATTGCACTGTATTCCTGTGGCCAGTATTTATCCTGGTCTGATACTGTGTGGTGTTTGTAAGGTGCTACTGTAACATTATTCCCTGCTAGGATGGCTGGTTCTCCTTTCACAGTCATGTCATGCAATTCCACAACCACTGCTGGTAAAGACTCACAGAAAAGGATTTGTGTTATACCATTCCTAATTTCCATTTACATTCCCTCATTGTAATGCATGATATATTTATTTCAGAACCAAGTTATTTGGATATCTGCTGTGGCTTAGTGGTAATTCATGCAGTCTATTGTGTCAATGGTCTGGGGTTAGAGACTGGCAGAGGTTTTTTTCTTTTGCTGCTCAGCAGAACAAGGGCCCTGCCATAGA
The DNA here is from genome assembly GCF_019279795.1 of Protopterus annectens. NCBI lineage: Eukaryota > Metazoa > Chordata > Ceratodontiformes > Protopteridae > Protopterus > Protopterus annectens. The sequence continues at coordinate 1,500,699,721 of NC_056733.1, read as the reverse complement.
GTGACTAAGTCACTTTTAAGCAGTTGTAAGCAGGTTTGCATGGGTTTGCGTGATGCTTAGTGACACTTAGCTAAGCGTACACATGCGCACACTCATCTAAACCCGCTTACTACCGCTTAAAAGTGCTTACTCCCGCTAACCCCCGTGCTAATTTCTTTTAAAGAAAAGAAAATGGCGAGATAGGAAAGTGGTGAAAAAGGGGGCACAAAGAGGGACAGACAGTAGGTAAACAAGCTCGGGATGTGCAGGACAGGTGTAGGGAAGGTCCATAGCTGCCCATTTCTTTAACAGCAACAGCTGTGCATATGCAATGAATTTGGAGTGAAATTTGAAACCTTCCACCCCTGGGAGAGGGGTGAAGACAACAAAGTATGTTGCACTGCCAATTCTAATTATCAGCTTACATGTTCAATGGACATGTGTGTGAAATGGGCAGCTATGTATGGGGCATAATTTTTTTGTGGGTACAGATTGCCCTCTTTTTTTTGTTTTTCAGGTGAGAGTGGGAAGTGAGGTAGAGGAAGTAGGTATGTCCGGGGAGGTAGGTTGAGAAGGTAAACAGACAAGACAGACAAGACGCATACAAGGGCGGTGTATGACACATGGGGTGGGTGAACACAATTGACGGGGTTGGATGTTTGGAAATCACAAGCCCATGAGCCCACAGATGGTAACAGTGGAACTGAGATCCCCACCCATGGGCAGTCACCACTGAACCTTCACAGCCCCGAGGGTGGCTGTGCTGGGGGCTATGTAGGATGGGCAGGCTCACCCGTGAGATGCGCCACTCTCGCCTCGAGCTGGCATAGGGGATCAGCGACTGAATGCTAGATCTCTCTACACACCACAACCCGGACCCTTCGAAGGGTGACAGGTGGCCCTTCTAAGCCCACGCTTGTACGGGGGGATGAGCCCCATCCCCTGCAGCGCTTCCACCTGAAGGTGGCACAGGACCAATGGAGGAGGGAAGCCCAGACTGGGCACCGGACCTGCTGGTGCCAGGTGCACTCTCCAGCTGAGGAGGGACAGGTGGGTCCACTGGGAAAGGCCTCCCCATACATTCTGTGATTAAGTGTGGTTAATTACAACATAAGCAAAACAGCATTCCAGATTAGTTGTAACAGCATGCAGTACTATTCCCATTAACCCAACACACCAAGGGTACAACATTTGAACAGTAAGCATAACACATGCATATATTGAACCACAGTGGATATTCCAACAGCATGCAGGGATGTTTGGTAGCAACAGGCCACCATGATTGTGGTGTTTAAACAGGGCACATGCATCAACATGAATGCAAGTATTTATAGAACAATAGAACATATGTCCCAACAAATATTTAAGATTACACATACCCATTGAGGTGTGGAATTGCATGGTTTATGCACATACAGTAGAGTGTAGAAAAAACCTTGGTTAACATCTTATAATTACCTTTTCGCCTACACTACATTCCTAGTGACTGCAAGTGTATATCCCCTACATTATTATTACACTTGCCACCATACATTAGGTTGCGTAATGGGTTTGGCTAGTTCAATATATGTCTGACCTATATCTGACATACTAACTGTCTGCAGATGTTACTGCTACATATTTCTTGATTGCCTTGATATTTCTTTATCTACATATCTGGGATGTTTTCACATGACATTTTTCACTTCGATTTGTACAGAACCCTGCATTTCTTGACACGCACTCACATTTCTGGGGAAAAATAACATGCTACACATGTGCCAGATTTACTTATTCATGCCAGCCAGTAACTGACTGTTGTGGACTGTATATATGTTTCACAACTACTAGCACTTTCATCACCCACTTTATATGGGACTGCACAACTCTGGGTTGCCAGCACCTTTTCAAACAGTACTGTTTGTATAATGCAAGGGTACAACAACATTTCAAACTCTGTGACACAGACACACTCAGGGTTTTAGACCTTTATTAATGACATTACACACTTTTCCACAGGCTCACTCCTTTATTTGTTTTAACGGTGTATATGGCAGACATGTTCAAGACATATTATACCTTTATTAATAGGTTAGAACACTCTTTTTTCAGGCTCACTCACTTATTTTATATGACAGTGCCTGCAGAGATATTATTCCAGACATATGTTACCTTTCTTAATGGGTTACTACACTCTTTTTCTGTCTCTCTGATGTTTTTAGCTGACAGTACATGCAGAGGACTTATTCAGGCAATTTTATGGCATGGCTGTATTATTGGACTACAGCACTTTCTTTCATGCTCTCTCCCATATTTTATATAGCAATACATGCAGAATAATCACTAACCTGCCTGGTGGCGCAGCCTTAGCAGCCTATCAGCATAGGCTTGCTGATTCACAGCATGGTCACCTGCAGCTATAAAGTAAATGAAGGGATATTGAGACATACCTATCTGTTATACATACTCCATTATCAATTCTTACATACTGCATTCCATGGCTACATACTCAGTTGTGGGGCATCCTGCATCCCACGGGCCTCCTCTATCCATTGGTTCAAGCGGTCCTGCTTTCGTCTCTTCAGGTCTGCATGGTGGTGATGGACCTGCTCACCAGTCCAAGGAACGCCTGTGGGACTGGTGAGGTCATGAGCTAACCAGTTCCAAACCTCTGCCTTGTACTCTGTCCCTTGGAACTGGCCCTGCAGGAGTCTTGACTCATGACGGTGGACAAGGAGCCAAACCATGTATTTCGACTCCTCGATGCCCCAATGTTGCACTCGGAAGCGTGTTCCCTCTCCAACACCAGACATTCTAACTGCAGATGTGAGCTACAATCAGTTATGGCATGTATTCCCGCCTGTGGGGCTTAAATATGCCGCATTTCCCACACTTTTTTGTGATTGGCCATTTTGTAAAATATTCGGTTGACTGCAGACCTGCTTAGTAATGGTTAAACTAACATTAGTAAGTATATGAATGTTAACAGTGGGTGTTTCCCCTATGTTGTCATGGCTTAGTGGTTCTGTACTTTGCTTCTGATACACAGAGTCCTGGGTTCCAACCTTGTCATTTATTTTATTTTTATACTGTCCAGACAGGCAAGGGGGTGTGGCTGCATTTAAGCAACTTTGCTCTACGTTGCTCCTCGGTGCCCTACTGTGCCCTGGTTGGTGCGGTGCGCACGTCCGCGCAAACACATTGCACTGGGTAAAGCACTATTAAACTATGGGCAACTCTATTGCGCTGGGTGAAGCGCTATTGAACTATGGGCAACTCTATTGCGCTAGGTGAAGCGCTGCTTAACTGCAGGCAATTTTATATTGGGATCCTTTAAAATATTTATTTTGTTCACTGAAACATTGGCCATTTCACTGCTTTTTAGTTATGTTTAAATATATTTGTTAGGTATTATTCCATATACTGATTTAAAAACTAAATACGAAAGGGAGTGGTGGGCCTCGAACTGTGAATGCTTCTTCTATGTGCGAACGCTCTACCATTATGCTATTGCTATTTGGTGTGATTTGCATAAACATTCTTCCTTATGCTCTTCCATGTCAGAATTGCTAACTGTAGCTAAGCAATGGGCACACCCGCTCACACACACGCAAATACGGGCAGCTATTTTGGGAATTTAAAAAAATTAATGTTATGCGTTTTAGAACTGTGATGGGGGTTTACAATATCAGACAGTGAGGTGTTTGGTGCAGGGACATTTGAGCGGACTCACTCTTGTTTATTTGCTTTTATTTTAAACACTTGCAGGGGCGTGGACATTTAAACTGCTTGGCAGTCGGACACGCCCCCTGCTTTCTTACACGGTCCATGTAAGACTTACGGTTGAGTCAGCATGCCCTCATGCATATTCATGGCACGCTGACGTCATACCGTTCAACTGCAGCCTCCGAGTAAGACTTATTAAGTCTTACACGGAGGATTCGTGAATCCAGGGGTTTGTGTTAGTTTCCACCAGGGTATAAACTTATATGTTTATGTCTTCACAAGTTTTGTTAACCTAAGTTTCAGAAACCAGATGCGTGACACCACGTTTACTGAACTGTAGCGGTAATATTGTATCGATCATACACTGCAGTAAGCAAATGGCATGAATTTAAAGATTTTTTTCAGAAACTGATTGTCAGTTGTGTGTCCATTTGGTTAGCTAAAGAGCATGTGGTGTTGATTTTTGTTTACTTTTGGGTTAGCTGTCCTGGAAATGAATAGTACTTCTTGAAAGCTAATTGCTTAGTTAACTTTCAGGGCATAGTTGTAACTTTTTTTTTACTTAACGCAGCACCACTGTTTGTTTCAGACTGGATAATATAATTTTCTGTTCTCTTCTCATCACCTTCTGACTTCATCATCCCAGCATTTCCCTTGGCAAAGCTTGGCTGTCTTTTTTTTTCCTCACCCACCAATTCTTGCTTACCTGACATGGCTATTCCTTATCCTAAAACATTTTCTGAAGTACCAAACTGTTTTGAATTACAAATTGAAGAGTTGTCTAAACCATTTTTTCTGTTTCTCTTAATTCGCTCACTTCTGTTAAAGATGCCAGACAAGCCATTTTTTCACCTTTTATTCTTGCTGCCTGATGGGATAGGTTAATGCTGATTTTCAGTAAATGAACTTTTTGGATTAATATGTGATTGCCCTTGTGTGTTGTCTATGAAAGCAATGCCAGTGAAATATGCAATCGCTTTGGCAACATTTCAGGTTGATTCTCTTAATAAATTTGCACAGTGTGTATTTATTTGCATTTCTTACAGCATGCATTCCTTACCTTTCAACTATCCAGATTTTCTCCTAGTTTTTGTCTTTTCTCATCTGTCCCTCCCAAAATGTGTGGCTTTCTGTCAAATCATTGAGTTATAAAGCCACTAACTAATTACAGATGTTCACATTTTAGACTTTATACACTTCAGAAAGAGATTGAGAGGTATACAGTATTCTGATTTTTTAACATGGACATACTACTTACATTTTTCTGCATGTGTGTTTTTATTTATTATGCATTTATTTATATTTTACATCTGTTTACCAGCAATGTCTGTCAGGAGCCCATTTTCAGCAGAAGCTTGGGGAGAAAAGATCCAAATAGACTACAATAATAACAATTTACCATACTAGACATGTAGTACATAAACAGCTCCAAAATAGATTGCAGTTAAACATTTTAACAGAAAGACATGAAGTACAAAACAGGTGTTATATGTATGCAGCTCAGATGGTGTAGTGGTAAAATTGCTCTGACTATGGTGTACAGGGTCCTGGGTTCAAGCCTTGGCAAGTCTGCTTATTTCAAAAAGTCATATGGCACATTGGTGAAGGTGTTTACCTCATATGCCAAAGGTGCAAGGTTTGATGCTCACCTCTGCTAAGAGCTCAATGACACAGCAGACATTATAAGAGATCTGGGAACACAGGTTGACAGCAACCTCTCTTCTGATAACCACATTGCTACTGTGGTCAGAAAGTCCTTCTATGTAGCACATCTCATTACTTAGGATTTTGCATCCAGGAAGAAAGAGGTCATTGTCTCCCTCTACTCTTCCCTCATTAGGCCACTCATAGGGTACAATGCTCTTTTGGCATGTACCTCACTAGACACCTGCAACAACTGGAGAGGCCACAAAAGTACCTCACAAAGAGGATCCTAGGTCATAAGCATCTGTCCTATATGGACAGACTCAAAAAACTCCAACTATTCTCTGTCTCATATCACCTACTTAGAGGCGATCTCTGTTTGACTTAGAAAGCCATGTCTGACCTAGCTCTGTTAGAAATGCTACATCTAAAGAAATGTTTTTGTATGTGAACATCTAAAGAAATCCCAATCCCTCTGCACCACAATCACCAGAGACCTAAACCTTATTACCACAATCAACAGAACATGCTGGAGAGACAGGTTCATAACCCAGAAACTGCCCATGCTATGGAATAGACTTCCCATACATGTCAATCAGAGCACCTCACTGGACATCTTCAAGAGAAATCTTGATGAGTGGATGGGAAATAGAAAATTCACCCCTGGGATCACTCCAGTGGCTCTACTCGAAAGAGGCACTAGGAACTAAGGTTGGGTGGCATGATGCCAGGGTAATCCTATGGGCTAGGCTTGTAATGGCTCCAGGGCCATTAGCCTAGTACACACCTATGAAGCTATGAACCTATAAACACACAACATTACTTCTGATTGCATAATGAACAACTAGGGATGATCAAACCCAGACCCATCATGATTCACATGCAGTCTGAAAGGTAAAGCCATAAAATGTTGAGCTGCTTGCACAATCCAGCTATAAACTTCACTTGAACACAAAGTAATGTCATCACACAGAAAAAAGGGGTCTATATAAGAAATATACACATGCAGTCCAAAAACGCAGCTCATACATATTTTCCCTTATTTACGATGTGCCCAAAAGAGCAGCAAATACCCACCCTAAATTACTAATGATGCAGTAATAGACAACTAAAGGGGGAATCAAATCCATGGCCATCATCACATACAAATGAAAAAAACAAAGCATTGACATGCTATGCTATGTGAACAATTACAGGAAACACATCCATGCAAACATAAACTAATAGCATCAAATGTTTATACTACTGCCATTGAACTATAAAATGCAGCATAGAGGTACCAGTACTCTAAAAGACTTGTACTATATCAGAAAACAGGTATACTACCTGAACACACTAACATTTAAACCTATATGGTATAAAGCAGGTGCACTCACCCCAGTGCTGTCTAAGGCACTCTACCCTCCTCTTATGCAGCTGTGCATTCCATGCAATAGTTTCAGGGGCTATAGACAGAGGAACAGGAGTGTGTAAGACATACAGGTGGCATACATTGACAGGTTATATGTGTAGGTAAGACAAGAGTTACTTACAGTACATTAGTTTTGCTTCAGTTCTAACCTCAGCTGCCCATCACCCCAGGAGGCTGAAATGATATTGTCTCATGCCACTGTAATGGTGTGGATACTGTTCACTCATGTGTGGGATGCCTGTGCCTAAGCCAAACTATTTCAGGCCTCAGTCTTGTACTGGGTTCCTTCTTAACCTCTTGTGACAGGCTTTACTTTCCTCCACACATCACCTTTGTGCTGTTAAGGGAGCACTGGCATCTCCCTCAGAAAATCTGTCAGTATAAAAGACAAATTGCAGAGACAAATGACAGATAATTTATGCCCTCCTCCCATTCTTCACTGTGCCAACTATTGTACAGTGGTGGACAGCTCATTTGAATGACAGCTAAACAAATCAGCTTTATTATACTGTTTGAAAATTGCACTTTAAGGTGTGAAACATGACAGTACTGTATCTATTTATACAATGTAAATAAATCATAAATTACAACAACTCCATTTCCATTAGGGTATATGGTGAATTACATATATCCTCATGGAGACATAGGGTGAACCTTGTATGTGGAGTGCTGCCTGCAAGTGCCTAGGTGTATGACCAATGCTTCACAGGATATAGTAAGGAGTCGGGCTGCCTGCAAGTGCTGAGGTGTATGACCAATGCTTCACAGGCTATAGTAAGGAGTCGGGCTGCCTGCAAGTGCCGAGGTATATGCACAATGCTTCACTGGATTTAGCAAGGAGTATGACCAGTTAGTGTGATGCAGAAAATGAATTATTCACAAATAGTAATAAGTTGGGCCTTCATCTGTATAATTACCACATCCAGGCACCTGAATGTGTATGATATAAATGTGGGGAAGGCAATGAGCACCATGATGCTACTGAAGAATTTCTAGAGCAGCAGCATTGAAACCTGCAATAGGTGAACCTTACACTAATTGCTTCTACAATACAACTTCTACAAAGTAACTGCTACTTTTTCAGCTTAATTTTTTAAACTAAGAACAATGTTAGCTGTTGTGACGTATAAGTATCAAATTAAATAGTTCTGAAAATTCTTTTATGGGTTTTTGTACAAGTGGAATGAAAAGGGTACTACTACTAGGGTAAAGCAATTATTATGCTGAAGGATTGTTAGGCATAAAGGGGAACACACCCGTCAGAAAATACTCAGAGCACTTGTATTGTCAGGCTCTGGATTGCATTGCATATGTGGAAATTCCTTAAGATTCCAAGAGCAGGATAAGTTATTTTTTACACTTATTTCACTGAACTGCACTTCTGAAATGCTTATAATAGTGCTATACAGTTGATCTACTACATTTTTGCACTGTTATAAGGCTTTTTTATTGTTTCACTGCATGTATGTACTGTTTTATGTTGTTTTAACATTACTTAACTGTAAACTGCTTTTTCATACTGAGAGTTGTATTTTCTGTTTGTGAGTGCTCTATCTGAGCTTTTCTGTGCATTTTTGTCTATTTACAGTTAAAAGCATTCTCAAGTCTGCTCCTTAATCTGTTTAAAACTTTCATTTAGTGGCTACAGCTAGGAACTGTAATAGTGTGCATTAATATAATTGCATTTTTTATTTAAATTACTAAATTGTAAACTGCTTTTCCATACTGAGACTTGTATTTTCTCTCTATGGGTGTTCTTTCAATGCTTTTAAAGTGAGGTTTCTGTGTTCTGCTCAGGTGGCATAATCTTGATAGAGGCCTGTTGTATAGGCTGGTAGTTATGTTTGAGTTTCCTGGATTTCTGGCAGCCATTATCTGCTGATTGTCTTCATTATTATTGAGAGTAACAAGGCCTCCTGACCTTCTGTAGTACGAGTGATTGGGTAATAGCAGGGGCTGAGTAGTAATCTGATCTTCCAACTCTTCCATTCTTACTGCTATATAAACTCTGTGTCTTATAAAAGTTCTGCTTGTATTGTCAGGCTCTGGATTGCATTGCATAAGTGGAAATTCCTTAAGATTCCAAGAGCAGGATAAGTTATTTCTTACACTTATTTCACTGAACTGCACTTCTGAAATGCTTATAGTTGTGCTATACAATTGATCTACTACATTTTGCACTGTTATAAAGCTTTTTTTATTGTTTCACTGCATTTATGTACTGTTTTATACTGTTTTAACATTACTTAACTGTAAACTGCGTTTTCATACTGAGAGTTGTATTTTCTGTTTGTGAGTGCTCTGTCCAAGCTTTTCTGTGCATTTTTGTCTGTTTACAATTAAAAGCATTCTTGAGTCTGCTCCTTGATCTGTTTAAAACTTTCATTTAGTGGCTACAACTCGGAACTGTAATTTTTCCCACCTACCCACCATAGTGTTGTGTGTTCTTATACTTGGTGGCTTTGCTGTTGCCCACCCATACTGTATATTTGATCTGTGACACTCCTCCCAGTCTAGTGTCATTAGTTCACTCGATCTAATAGAGAACATTTGTGAAGGCCAACCCACTCAGATTCTTAACGTTGAATTAACTTCTGTTCCAGCTTTCTCCATTTCCACTTTACTGGAAAAAACAATTCTAAGCTTGCTTCCCCCCTTTCCTGTGGCAGGTCAGATATGGATTTGCTGTGTGCAGGACTGTTTGTGAGCTCGTAAGCTCCACCCCCCTACTTAACTGGGGTTAAACTGTTCCTGGCACCATAAAGTCTGTTCTTCAAAATTTCCCTTGCAACTAGCCAGCTTTTTAGTTTTAGCACTCATCTATTTCTTTGATCTCAGCACTTGTTCAGAACTCATTGTAAGCACTAAATAAGTTACAGATTACTACAGCACTCAACTTTCCTCACTTGTCTAGAGGAAAACAGTTTTTAGTACTTAATAAATAAGCACCTATTCAGGCATGTCTAAAGGTCAGCTCCCAGTGTTTTCTCCTGTCTACCTAATGAATCTGGGCATCTTGAGTCAATGCAGCAATTGCCTCATGTACACAGACAACCCTCTCCTCCTAACACCCAACACTACGACCTGTGAAAGATGCACTTATATAGCCAAACTGGAAGCAAAGCTCTCTTCACCAAAGACTGGCCTAGACAGTCAAGAGGAGATGGTAAACACTTGCACCGCACCACACTCATCACATAGCCCCTTAAAACCTACACCACCAAAACACACACACAGAAGCACAAAACACAGACCTACATTCACGGAGGCTCTCAACACAAATCTGCTCAAACAACAGAGACCTCCAAAGCAGAAATGCAAGCAACCTCCACCCCCCCCAACACAACCCAAATGACACATAGCCCACACACTCAGTGTGCCACTCAACTACAGCCCATAAGGCATAACGTACCCAACGCTCTAGTCATAGGTGACTCTATAGTCAGGCACAATGATGTTCCACTCACCAGGCTAAACAAGGAAAAAGTTACTGTCAGCTGCCTGTCAGGTGCCAGGATCCACCACATAACGCATGCACTCAGGTCAATCTACAACAAGTACAAATATGACTCTGTCATTGTCCATGTTGGTATGAATGACCTGAGACATACCTCCCTGGACTACATGAAAAGAGACATGGAGGAGCTCTCCAATCTTGTAGCCCAGGCCGGTATGTCCCTAGCCTTGAGTAGCATCCTGCCATCATCCAGAATGACACCACAGTACAAGGACAAAATGATTGACTTTAACAACTGGCTAAGCTTCTGGTGTCATTCTAAGGGAATCCAGTATCTATCTGCCTGGGATGACATGATCAACAGACCACGCTGCTTTTCCAGAAATGGCCTGCACCTGTCGCCCTTGAGATTCCGGATACTGGCAAAGGCTCTTGCCACCTCTATAGTGCCTTTTTTAGGCAAGGTTTGAATGACAAATTCACCATCATAACAGGTACACACAAGCAAAACCTGAAAGTAATGCTGCTCAATGCTAGAAGTCTAATCCTCAAAATGCACTCACTCGAGGCACTCCTTAAAATGGAGAACATTGACATCTGTGCAGTGACAGAGACCTGGTTCAAAGCTCCAGAGAGCACCCCTGCATTACCAGGCTATAATTCATACCACACCTTTCGGCCACCAAACCCAGACTGAGACACTAAAGGTGGAGGCATGTCCATATTCATTAAGGATATCCACACCTCCAAGCTAGTTGCTCAGCCTAATGCATCCGAGATTATCCAAGTTCAACTAACTCTGGGCAAAACCGCAATCCAGATTGTAGCTTGCTACAGACCCCCTACCATGCCCCAGGATTCCCACTTCTCTCTTCTTGATACACTGGAAAATATTAAGGTACAACCCAACACTCTAATAATGGATGATTTCAACTACCCTACCATTAACTGGGAAAACTACTCATGTACCAACTCTTTTGCTCAATGTTTTCTGGAAATCATCAATTCAAATGCCTTGGATCAACTTATCCACACCCCCACCAGGGGCAGCAATATACTAGACCTGGTCATCACCAACATAGGTGATCGGTGTTCCACACCAGAGGTCAGCTCCTCGTCGGTCAGATCCAACCACAAGCTAATCACCCTAGACATCCACATCCCACTCCCACCCCCCTTTAGGAAAACAATCATAAAAAATTTCTCCAAAGCCAACTTCACGCTTCTTAAGACAGAAGTGGCAAACTTCATGACAACCATGCAGATGGACAATAGAGGTACAACTGCTGAATCCTACACAAATGCACTTTATAAGCACTTACACGAGTGCATGGATTGTTCTATCCCTAACAGAACCAAGATGCGATCCTCCAAAAAAATGAAACCAATCTGGTGGTCTTCTGCCATAAACAAACTCTACAACAGAAGAAAGAAACTGTTGCAAAAAAAGAGTAAAATCCCACGATTGGAGGAACTCCCTGGTCAGCCTCAGTAAGCAACTGAGATCCCTCATAAAATCCTCCAAAGCTAGTTATGAAAACAAAATTGCCACTGATTCTAAAGACAACCACAAAGCATTCTATAGCTATGTCAACAATCTAAATGGCAACACTCAGATCTGCTCTGAGTTACAGTACAATGACACTAAATATACAGAACAAACTGATATTGCCAACATCCTGGCAGATAGGTTCATTGCTAACTTTACCCCCCCTTTCACCCCCTAAAGGGCCCATCTTTATACCGGAAGAATGCAAAGTTCCTGTAATCACGGCTGCACAGGTAAAAGCCTCACTTTCCAAAGCCAAGAACACAGCATCCATGGGACCTGGCAACATCCCAGGCTGCCTTCTACATGAACTACAGAATGAACTGGCACCCCACCTAAGTACCATGTTCAATCATAGCCTCACCTCAGGCTTTGTGCCCATTGAATGGTGCACCATGACAGTTATCCCACTCCACAAACGGGGGGCAACAACAGACCCCGGGAACTACCACCCCATTAGCCTGATGAGCCTTGTCTGCAAGGCCATGGAATGTATCATCATGGAACTCATAAACAAAGACATTGGAGATCTCCAAACTCTGGACCCCACACAGTTCGGATTTGTAAAAGGCAGATCATGTCTCCTAAACCTGATAGACTTCTTTGAAGTAGTCACCAAAGCCATAGATGAGGGTAAGATGGGTCACACAGCCTATCTAGATCTCGCCAAGGTGTTTAACACCACCCCCACCCTGGAATTATAGACAAACTCACTAAACTAGGTATAAATCCCTATGTTACAAGATGGGTTGCCAACTGGCTTACTGACAGAACCCACACTGTGAAAGTAGCAGACTCCAAATCAGACTTCAGACCAGTGACAAGTGGAGTACCACAGGGTTCAGTCCTGGGTCCTCTCCTGTTTGGTATCTACTTCTCTGAAGTACAGGCTAACACAGAAGGTCTTTGGCTAACTAAATTCGCAGATGACTGCAAACTAACAGCCATAATCGAAACTCCTAACGATGTGGACATCCTACAAAAGGGCCTCACTGAACCAGATGCCTGGTTTCAAAGACATGGTCTCAAGCTCAATGCCAAAAAGTGCATTGTCATCCCCTTTGGTAAAAACTCTGTACCCATGAACTACCACATAGGCGGTAGTCTACTTAACACAGAAAGTGTGATAAGAGACCTTGGAACACAGGTGGACAGTAGTCTCTCCTTTGATAATCACATCGCCACAGTGGTCAGGAAATCCTTCTATGTGGCACACCTCATCACAAAAGGTTTCTCATCCAGAAAAAAAGAGGATATTGTTCCCCTCTACTCATCAATCATTAAACCCATTATAGAGTGCAACACCCCTTTTGGTATGTACCTCACAAGACATCTACAACAACTGGAAAGGCCGCAAAAATACCTCACAAAGAGGATTACTGGCCTCAAACAGATGCCTTATGCAGACCGTCTCAAAAAAACTCCAGCTTTACTCCTTCACATATCGCTTACTCAGAGGCAATCTCTACCTAACATACAAAGCTATGTTAAACCCAGAGCTGTTGGACATGCTCCACTTAAAGAAATCCCAATCCCTCCGAGCTACATGCTCTAGGGACCTAAACCTTGTCACCACAATAAACAGAACATGCTGGAGGGATAGATTCCTGTCCAGAGACTTCCCATACTCTGGAACAGACTACATATCTATGTCAAACAGAGCTCCTCATTAACACTCTTCAAGAAAAATCTTGATGATTGGATGGGTAATAGGAAATTCATCCTGGGGATCACTTCTGTGGTTCTGCTTGACAGGGGCACAGGAAAATAATTTTCTTGGGTGGCGAAAGCCAGGGTACCTTTTTGGCTAGGCTTGTATAGGCCCTAGGGCCAATAGCCTAGTACCTACCTATGAACCTATATATAATATGTACATATATACCACATACGCAAAAGTTTTTTTTTTCGACAATGAGCGGAAACAGCCATGTCACTTTGCGATGAGAGAATGTTAAGGCTATCATATTGTGTTGCACATTTGCTCACTAATGTTAAGTGCTTGACAGTAGGTAAAATATCTGCATAGATAAATATGACTGTCAGCTACATCAGCAGCATGGTGTATGAACAAGTGGGTGAACAGTGTTGTAGTGGGTTTTTCAGCCACTTCCAAAAAGCACCGTAATACCCTATTTTCCATACTTACAGACCAATGCCTTAAAAACTTACAAAGCAGAAAAACACCACTGATTCTGCTGCAAAAGCTACCAGGAAATGAATGGTCTTGGATACAGAAAATGATGTGCAACTCCAAGCCCTCTGTTTGCATCACTGATGGCTCTTTGGACAGGATGCTGCTGATAGGTGCTACCAAAAATATCCGTAAGATAGAAAGATCTGGTTGTGGACATTAATGCTGCTGGTGGCCAGGCCATACTTATGAAAAAGTCCATGAAGGGCCACTGATATTACTCATGTTGCAGAAAAAATAGGTGTCCACCTGGCACAAGACAGTAGGTTGAGGTTAGAATGTCATTCTCTTATGTCATTGTAATGGTGGCCCATCAACAGAACCACCTCTCACAGAGATGGGGAAGCTTCTGGCTTATGTCAGAGGCAGTTATACCTCCACATGGTCCATCAGTGTGGTGCTGGATATTGGTGCAGAGTTTTACTGTGCACCAAGCATGTCTACCAAAGATGCCCCAGCTATGTGGATCTCTTCTTGTGTAAAAATACCTGTAAGTTTTCTTGACCCACTAGTCACTGGTCAAGTTATAAAATCTGTCTGATTTGGGTTTAAGAGGAACATTAGAGATTCAACCTGTGTGACCATTTGCACAACTTATGCTGTTTAAATATTTGGTTTTCAAATGTTAGTATTCCTACACCTGACCTTCATGTATACTTGAGGTGTTGGATCATACTTACACAGAATACTGTGCTTTGCTGTGTTCACATATATAGATACCATCACTTGACATTAGAGGATCTGCAACCTCTGATGATGATGGTGGTGAAGAGCTGATACAGGCAAGCAGTACAGTGAGTGTGTTTTGGACACAGGGAATATGACAACTGCATCCCCTACACAGACCATGGATGCAGCCTTTACACCTGAAGATACATAGGAAACACACACACCACATGGGGTGGAAAGGTTACTGACAACACTAGCAGTCAGAAAAGTGTGATATCCCCTACAAGCAACATGTCAGGATCTGCCCCCTATCCCCTTGGGCAGAGGGGTACACAGAGGAGGGGGTGAGGACTAGTGCTCACTGAAGGTATGGTTACTGCTCTGCTCCTGAAGTTTCTGTGTCAATGGTCACAACCCAGTGTATGTGCATGGACATTATGAAGGTAAAGGCTAGTACCACCACAGCCATGGTGGAGTTAGTAAAGCTTACGTACGGTGTAAAACATGACCTCTGTGATAGCATGTCCCCCAAGTGTGATTGTTTTGATAGACTAAATCACGTACTTGAACATGTCATGTTCTCTTAAGCTTGTCTGCCATGCATAAAACATCATCTATGAAGCTGTTCCACTACTACTTCCATGGATGGTGGCTATCAAGGCAATGGACAACTTAGATCATGCTCACACAGAGTTAGCATTTCCTCAGCTACAGTACATCTGTTGTAGAGATTCCTATGACCAGGAGAGGATGCATCCTATGTCATGGGAGTTGATTCACTAGCATGTCTGGTAAAAGCCATAATTCACAGTTATAAAGCACACTGACATTTAGCCAGGTCCATTATATGACAAATGAAACTTCTGGGAGAAGTGGGACTAATGAAAGGGGATGTGCAAAGGATGCTCAAATATCTGCAATGCAAGCCCTGAACATGTCCAGTAGATCAATATCCAGTGCTGCAACTCCTACTGAGGGATTTTTTTCTCAGCAGATACATAGTCACACCACCACTGCCCAAGTGCATCCTACTCACACAGACACGCACCTCCAGTGGCACTGGCCCTTTACAATACTTTTTACATTAAGGACCCCCCCCCCCTGTAAAGCCCATACATACAACTGCAGCCTTGGTTTTAATTGTCCTCTGCACTCACACATTATTTTATTTTTATTTATTTTATTTTACATTTGTTTACCGGGAAGGTATGAATGGACACAGGTCCATTTTCAGCAGAGGCCCGGGGAGAAAAGCTCCAAATATAGTAGAATACAATGGATACACATTGACAAGATAAATCATACAGGAGCTCTATACAGTTGAGCATACGTAGCATACAATATAATAGATAGACATTGACAAGATAAAATAATACAGGAGTTCTTTACAGTTGAGCCTACTTAGGACAAAATAACATTTTTTAAAATAAGTAAAAGTGAGTAAATACTAACATAGCTGAGAGTAAGTATTTAGTAGAAAATCTTATTTTTTTTATGTTTCTGTGAAAGACATCAAGACACATGCTCCTTCCTCCACCTGTGCAAATGATGATCACTCTCACCTGCCATTTGTACATTGTTAATTGGGTTGTCTGAGGCATAGTGTGGCCAGTCTACGCATGTGTAACTCACCCTTGTGTTGCTTTTGAATGTGGCACTTTTACTGTAGTAGATCTTTGTTATTCTGCCAGTCCTGCAGTGTACTGCACCAGCCATCTTGCATGATCATCCTTGGCTGCTCTCTTCTCCAACACCTTCTCATCTGGCATAGCCTTCACTTCCTGGCATGCTGGGAAGTGCTCATCCTGCAACTGTCCTCTACAGTAACTGCTTCCTAAGCATGATAGTGTGTAACATTGCACATGGGGAGGTGGGTATCCTTCTAAGACTTGCCAAATTTTTTTTCCCCCAAAAGAATAATGATATCCTGTATCCAAATAGGACATTGAGGGTCAGGTATTCACAACCTACCTCTCTCTATAAGGGACACAGGTGTCAGGCCCAGCATAAATTTCCTATTCCCCATTCACCAGTCTAGGTTATGTTTAAATTGGGCAATAGACAAACTCAGCTTCACATGGCTGGGAAGCCTGTTCCATAGGAGCGGTAGTCTCTGGGACACATATCTGTCTCTCCAGCATGTTTTGTTTAAGTCACAGACAAAACTGAGGTCCCTAGACATTGTATTTCTTTAGTCCTTGACTTATGAATATGTAAGAGATTCATAAGTGTAGGGTTTGCAGATGCTGTGTAAGCCAGGTATAGATCAATCTTCAGCAAACTGTATGAGACACAGTAGAATTCTGTAGAATTCTGATAGATGTTATCAGCCAAGGTTCCAGCGCATATAGTGCACCATCAATAATATGTCCCTGGGGGAAGTCACCCCTCACTAACCTTTGCTACAGGTGACAGATGTGCCATATGTGGGAGTCATGACACCTGTCTAGGTGGCTTGCATTATCCTGTGCATTACAGACCACCTGCCCCTTGATGAAATTATACCTTTGTAGTTCACATTCCTTCTTCTCCAGGTGGAGTACTTATTTCAATTTGGGTGCAGTCAATGGCCATAGTACAACAAGAAAATGGACTATATCATAAAAATCCTGCATTATGTTTGCTCTCTCCTCTGTGGTATGTGGGAACTGCGTATGTTTCCCCATATGCTGAAGTATGGCATTGAGAAAATGATGGAGTATTCTTGAGGCAGATACTTGAAACACCCCCCACTATGTCCCCAGCAGGTCACTGAAATGTTCCTGTAGCTAGTATATGTAAAGCCATGCATACCTTGATATGGACTAGAATAGTACTTCATAACTCCCATGGGACTGTAAACAAGGCTGACACATGCACACATTTTGTTACTGAGTCTTCCTATCAACAAAGTACCAGGCTAGACTATAGGTGTCACAAAGTCCTTGAAATATTAAGAAGGTTGGATGACCTAGCACCTCTGGGTGTGATGAAGCACACCACTGTAGCTTGTAGGAGCAATAAGTGCTCATAGCAGATACACATTTGCTAATGAAGCAGTAACCCCAAATATTTTTCTCAATTCCATTAGCATGAATACGGATTCAGCAGTGCTCATTTTTACAAGCTCCGCAGCATGGTATTCATATGTGAATGTATCACTCAGCTACCTTATTTAGCCTTTTTAGCATAGACTAAGCTGTTCACTTTAAGATTTCTGATCATTACCATGTCATTAGATTGCCATTACTGTATGCCAAGGCCAGCACTGTTGCTCGGCATTCCTCAGTAGCAGTAAGTCTATTTCTGAATCCCATACAAGTTGTATGTGACCACGTGTAGTGCAAATTCCTTCACTACAATGCAGCAAACTTTTCTGAATCCTAGTCAAGGAGTCTAAGCAATATAATGATGCATATGACAAGAACAGCATTTAAGGATACCTTGCCTACCATTCATAACACATCTCTATTGCTCACCATTATAGCAGTAACATATGTACAGTATATCAACTACAAAGATTATTTAGCTGTGGCTCAGAATATGTTGTTTATACAGTAACATATTTTTTAAATATTTTTATTAAAATATTTTGTTGAAGGAAAATAAGAACCTTTTAAAAATCCATATCATATTACATCATATAACAAAATAATAGTATTACTATTCTAACAGTTATAGATAAATAAAACACTAAGTAAATTCAGTCAATCTCAATAATCTTTAATAAATAAGATTGAGCACTTTCATCTATGTAGAATACAGACTTCTTCAAAATAAATGAATGCAGCAAGACATAGGGGAATTTAATAAAGCCTACACAGATTTTTTTTTACCATGTAGGCATTGTGCCATGCTGCTTACATGAAAGTAAGCAGGTTTGTGATCCAGTAAGCACTGTTGGGCAGCGTGCATGCACGCGCCAATACAGGAAGTGCCATGGCATGCAAATCACCTCATAAGCAGATGAATTCCATGCAAATGAGGCAGGTAGAGTGATCCATCAAGCAGATAGGCAGTTCTGCAGATCCAGTGTCAGTGTCCATAGTGTACACAGAAAAATTCCATCTACAGGAATGTAGACAGACAAAAGGGGCTGTAAAAATGTAGATAGATGGACAGAAATTGCATGCCACACACAGATATGAGTGAAAATGTCCTCTGTATGTCTCAAAAGGTACAGAAAATATGTTAAAATATTTTTTTTAATAATCATTGCATATTTGCATGGTGCGCCACAGTATGCAAACATGCATTATTAAAAAAAAGTGGAAAAAACGAAATTAATATTATGAGACAGAAATATGTTACAGGACTCTCTGTGGAGTATCTACAATGGTGCAATGGTGCTGCTGCTAATGTGGTACAGCTTGGAAGCGTGCAAATGAGGTGGAGTTACTGAACAGCATAATGGGGTACTTGTGGTCGCATATCCTCTCCGTGTAGGCAGACAACCATGTTGGTGTCCACACAGGAGGTTGCTGACATCAGGAGAGGGTGTGTCCAATAACTTCTAAGCTGATTGGAGCTTAGCTGCGCCCATTTGAGCAGTGCGCCACCATGCTGGGCGTGGAAGTCTGGGGGTGGGAGTGTGCACTCACTTTTAAGCTTTGTTTACCTACAGGGTGCATGCTTCCACATGTTTGCGTGGTGCACTGCTGTGCTGAGTGTGGAAGTCTGGGGTGGGGTGTCCACTCACTACTAAGCTTTGTTTACCTATGGAGCATGCATTTGCTCAGCACGCTGCATTGTTGAGAGTATCTAAAAGACGATGTATTAGTTAGTTTTGACCCTTGTTTAACTTAAACTAGGGCCACTAAATGATGTTAATGATATACTAGGCAGGTGGAATGCATCATAGGTAGCCAATCATGCAGGCAGCACCTTTAGCAGAGCACTATAAATTATGCATACATCCTACAATCTGATTTTCCCCCATACTCTGCATCATTTGAGTACAGACTTGGGAATTTTAACTGAAAGAATGTTAGGGGCTGCTGCAGGTCTACTACGTCTTTATGTGCTAGATGCTGAAGCCAGTGCTGCTGTTGCTGCTGCTGACAATAGGCCTAGACAGCGAAGGAAAACAGTATTCAGGCCCAGGGTAACCTTCCAGAAGCTACATCATCTGGAGATTGTAGAGAGCTACAGGGTGGACAGAGACATACTACAAGAACTCACTGAGCTCTGCCACCCTCCACTCAGACCCAGAGCCAACATAGGGGAGCCCATCCCAGTGGAAACAAAGATATGTGTAGTCTTAGGATAATAGCCACAGGTACCTTCCAAAGACCAGCTGAGGACATGATGGGGGTCTCACAGGCATTAGCCTCCAGGGTACTCCACCAGTTCCTGGATGCCATGCTACCACATGCCAGTGAGCACATTTACTTTCCCCTCATCCCTGAGGTGAGGGCCAGAAATATGCAACACTTCTACCATGTAGCACACTACCCTGAGGTACTGGGTGCCATAGATTGCACTCATGTACACAAGTCACCACCCGGTGAGGAGGGTAGAATCTATGTCAACCACTAGGGGTACCACTCCATCAACTGCCAGGTTGTGTGCAATTCCCAGAGCATTATCACGAATGCAAAAACTAAAAAAAACACTGGAAAAAGAAATATAATAACAACCAACCATGAGCTAAGAACAGAAGCAATTTATTAAAGCATTAGCTCCTCAGCCAAAAGCCTTCCAAGAGTAAAAAAAAACACGACACAAATTCATTTAAATACTCAATATCACCCAATTAAGTAATTAACAAATAATTACTTAATCATATATTTCCAATTATACTCCTTATTAAGGCCAAATGGCTCTAAGGTATTATATTTTAAAATGAATAACATTTCTTTCTTCAGTAACTTACTTTTAATATCAACACATTCTCCTACACACAAATTATTTTTTTCCAATATACATCCCATCAAGCAGTCTGGATTAGCTCCATGAAACTCTTCAAAATGTGTACCTAGAGGACTATTTAATCTTTTATTTTTAATATCTCTGCTATTTAAATGTGTTTTAAAAAATTGATAAGTCTCTCCAATATAAAACAACTTGCAAGCACATTTCAATACACATACAACTCCTTCAGTATTACATGTATAAATTCCATTTGGATAAAATTTAATACCATTAATAGCAGAAAACTGTCTAACAACATGCTTACAACAGAACATTTATTACAAGCAAATGTACCCATATTTAAAGAAATATTACTATATAAACTGGTATTTGGTGGAATAAAATTATTATGTACCACCATGTCTGCCAAGTTTCTTCCTCTCTTGTATGATATATGTACAAAATTCTGAAGTACATTCACCAAACTTTTGTCTCGAAACAACATGGGTCAATAATATTTCAATACCTTAACCACTTGTTCAGTCAAAACATTATATGTTGTAACAAAAAACGTTTCTTTGTCCTTGTTATTACTACTTTTATATAGATTTCTTACAAAACTTTTTTCACAGGGAAAATTGTAATCATCATGAATGTGTGTGCTGGCAGCCCTGGCAGTTATCACGACTTGCATATCTGGCATGCATCACAGCTGTACCACATGTTTGCTAGGGGGGACATCCCACACAGCCATTTACTAGGGGTCGCTGGCTACACATTTGAACCTTGGTTGATGACACCCATCAGAAATGCACACACACCCATGGAAGAATGCCATAATGAGGCACACACACAAACTAGAAACATCGTAGTGTGTGTTTGGGCTGCTGAAGTCACAGTTCTGGTGTCTCAATATATCTGCTGGAACCCTGTAGTACTGTCCAGCCAAGCCACGTGTGCACATATGATCACAGTATGTGCCATGCTACACAATATGATACCATGGAAACAGCTGCAGCAGGATCAGCAAAGAGAAGGGATACACAGCCCCCCACCAGTGTCTAGATCACCACAGCCACACTCACAGGAGGACTTGGAGGAGAATCCACTTGATGACATCCCTGTAGGCAGACATAGACATGCCCAGTAATGCCCTGGCATTAGCTAAGAGACAACACATAGCACATTCACTGACAACCTAGGGCCCTAGGGACTAACACCTTACTCCTACTCACATACATATATTAAAATAGCTAATTCCAGGCAACCCACATAACCTTTACCTATCCATGCATTGGCTTTGTACTGCTTGCATCACACAAAGTCAGCCCTGTTCTACAGGTC
This sequence comes from Protopterus annectens, assembly GCF_019279795.1. NCBI lineage: Eukaryota > Metazoa > Chordata > Ceratodontiformes > Protopteridae > Protopterus > Protopterus annectens. The sequence continues at coordinate 1,500,677,940 of NC_056733.1, read as the reverse complement.
TGTCAACTGCTGCATTTTCAAGGTAAGTCTCTAACCTACACACTAATTGTAAAGATTAGTATAATATAGTATTGTATGTATGGATCTGCTGCTGTTATGCAAGGAAATATAGTAGGCTATTTGGACAGATGTAACATCCACATGGGACTACAGATATCCAGTCTAATAGTATGTGTTCCTTAATTTTCACTAGGCCTCATGGTTGGAATATTCACATCAGGCAAAGGAGATGTTAAACAGTGGGCATACATGATATTTGGACAACTGACTTTCCCAATCTTATCATGTCCTGTTGTTCCACCCCCAACACAGCAGTGTACCCATATAACTGCTTTAATAGAAAATAATCTATGGTATATCAGTGGAACAGGCAATCTCAGGGCTGTAACAAAGATATTGCACACATATTGTATGTCTCTCTTCATGCAAGATAACAATGTACATATTTATGCTGTTGACTGTGTAATGAATGACTCTTCTCTGTCTGGTGACCTGTGTGACTCAGTGGACTAGGGAAGCTAGCATGGGTGAAGGTGTTGATGGTTCTAATCTGGAATTACTCACATCATTTGCATGTGAGGTAGTACTATGTCAGTGTTTTCACAGACTGCCATACCTCTCAACCTCTTAGTGCAAGAAAGCTGGACAAAGCCAGAAAGACTGGGGGGACAAAGGCCCAAACATAGGGACAGATAAACCTAGAAAGTTGCTGGAATTAAAGGTGTTGCTTGCATTATTACATATTTTCTGAAGGACAAAAAGTCTGAAACACAAATATTTATCTGTATTTAGTATAATGTACTGATGTAAGTTTTCAATAATTCACCAGAAGACCACAAATGTAGAAGGAACAGACCAAACATATGAGGAAAAACTCTGGACATTCTGTGAAAATCAGGACAGTTGAGAGGTATGCAGACTGTCAATCTGTTGGTGGTGTCATATCACCAACCTCAGTCACATATTAAGTACAGCAGACAGCTGGGGAACATGGTGGGCATACTGAGTGAAGTTCAGTACTGCAGAAACATGGGCGGATCTTGGACTGGATTACAGATAGGTGTGGCCTGGAGTCACATTATAAGTACTGACAGTCCCACTGGGCATGCCCATGCATCTAGTTAAAATGAGCAGAATTCTGTTGCACCTTCATCAAATGACCTGTTATGTATACATTTCTGTACATACAGACATATACGTATATATATCCGTCTGTCACTATCTCTTTCTCACATGCATAGTATATCTATCACTATGTAGTGTCAAATAGCTATATACTGATATATATAGCTGTAGGGGTCTACTTTGATTCACTGAAAGCTCATTTCACTGAATTTCAATTCACCCTCAAAACAAATCGCTAAAAGCTTAAATCACTGAAAACTCATTTCACCGAATCACATTTCACTGAATGTAAACACTGTTTGGCAAATAAAATGTATACATCCTTCTCCCCACTTCAGAGTAACCCTGGAGTTAGTACATGTAGTTAGGGGAGGAAGGAGACACAGCCTCCCACATTGGGTACCCTCCCCCCCACCTACTTAGATTCTATATTTACAAATCTCATTTCACTGAAAGCTAACAATATAAAACCAAAAGTAGGTGGGGGCTGTGCCCCCCACACCCTCCCTAACTATATATGCTAACTCCAGGATCGCACTACAGTGGGGAAAAGGGCATATATGTTTTATTTGCCCAACAGTACTTACATTCAGTGAAATGAGTTTTCAGTGATTTGAGCTTTCAACAATTTGGAGTGAGTGTTTTGAAAATGAGTGAAATGTGTTTTCAGTGACTCAAAGTAGACCCAACTATATATATATATATATATATATATATATATATATATATATATATATATTAAAATGATACATAGCTCCCCCCATATATCTACGTAGCTACATTTATATATATATATATATATATATATATATATATATATATATATATATATATATATATATATATATATATATATATATATATATATATATATATATATATATATATATATATATATATATATATATATATATATATATATATATATATATATATATATATATATATATATATATGTATATATGTTATATACAGAAATATGTGTGTGGATGTCTGTATTGTCTTATATACCCTAATAATGGTGAGTAAATCTGCACTATCACACAGCCATACTGTTGCTCAAAGGATCCAAACTAAGGGTGCAACAGTACATAATCCAGTTACCTACAGACCACTGTGCCTGCTGGATGTCACCAAGTAGACAGACACAGGTGAGCAGGTGGAGTAGTGTATAATGATGTCAATGCAGGTATGGACAATACACATTGTCCCTGCCCACAGGTTCACCTATCTAACTGCAAGCAGCCACATATGGCCATACTGGTAACTGTACACACATAGCTAGGATAAAAAACTGTTATCTCACTGCTAGGATACTAGATTCAGATAACAATACAACCAAGATCACTCTGCAGGCCACAGATGCTATTCAACACAAGCCTAGTTTGTGTAATGCACAAGTACTCTGCCTGTAATCACATGCACAATGGACTTAACCTGTGGCACGTGCAATAAGTGCTGTGATCTATAGTGTATAAGATAAGATAGGTAGGGGTTCTAATCTCACTCCAGCTCACTTGGTGCATGTGTGTGTGTGTGTGTGTGTGTGTGTGTGTGTGTGTGTGTGTGTGTGTGTGTGTGTGTGTGTGTATTTCCCTGCAAAACAATGGACATGCCCTCATGGGCTATCCACCTGAAATGATTATGCACTTTTTGGGCCTGTAACTTGATGTTGGCTTCCAAACTGCCTTCTTCTACAAGGCCTGATAATGTCAGCCACCTTAAGACTAGCAGCTGACATTGTAGTATCAGGCTTAAGCCGTAGAGCAAGCAATAAGTAGTGTGATCTATAGTGTATAAGACTAGATAGACAGGGGTTCTAATCTCACTTCAGCCCAGTTGGTGTGTGTCTATATATATTCCCTTACAAAACAAAGGGCATGCCCTCATGGGATATCCACCTGCAATGGTTATGCACTTTTTAGGCCTTTAGCTTGCTGCTGGCTTCCAAACTGCCCTCTTCTACAAGGCCTAATGATGTCAGCCACTTTAAGACTACCAGCTGACAAAGTAGCATCAGACATAAGCCATGGCATGCATGATAATTACTGTGATCTATAGTGCATAAAACTAGATAGGTAGGGGTTCAGATCTCACTCCAGCCCACTTGGTGCATGTGTATATATCCATATGATGCAACTTTAATAACTTTAGAGATAGGTAGTGATTTGTAGTGGGTGATGTGGCTCCCCAAAGGACTGACAAAAACAAAGCCTGCTTATGTCATCAAGCATAATATGTCCTAATCTGATAGTACTAGCGTACATGAGGTGTGTTGCATACAACATGTACCGTGATCTGCAGTTTGTACCATTACATAGGTAAGTGTTCATATCTACATACAGCCAACTTGCACTATGTGTGTGCCTTGGTGTGTTCTGCATGCAGTGATTGAAAGAGGTGTTAGCCTCAATGTAGCTATGTTTGTGTGCGAGCCTGTTAGAGCATTTTGTATCATGTTATGGAACCATAGGACATTTGAACTGAACTAGAATAATGGCCATACAACCCTCACAATCATAGACCTCATCATACCCATATTTACAGGATCAGCACATATTGGAGTACATGGAATATAGTTGGATTATTAGGCTAGGGGCTGATTCAAAACTTGGTTTGAATAGTGCTGTTAGTATAAAACCCGTGTTGGCTAAAATAAAATGCAGTTACATTAGCTGTTTTATTTTTATGTTTTTATGTTTTTCATGTTTTTGCTAAGAAACAAATCAATCTTGATAAAAAGAACTATTAACCAATCCTCACTTAATCCCAACTGTAATCCTAAAAAATTATGGAACTTTATGAATAAACTTCTTTCACCTGGTACTCCTAGCCCACCCACAGCTTATTCTGACAAGACTCCTCTGGAAATAGCAACCCTCCTTAATAAGTTCTTCATTGAAACAATTGAAAACTTAACTGTAACTAACTTATTTCAATCCATCTACAGCTTCATCCACCTCTGATTCACCTCTCACCCTATTACCAATCCTCACTTAATCCCAACTGTAATCCTAAAAAATTCTGGAACTTTATCAATAAACTTCTTTCACCTGGTACTCCTAGCCCACCCACAGCTTATTCTGACAAGACTCCTCTGGAAATAGCGACCCTCCTTAATAAGTTCTTCATTGAAACCATTGAAAACTTAACTGTAACTAACTTCTCCACCCGCACCTCTTTCAATCCATCTACATCTTCATCCACCTCTGATTCACCTCTCTCACCCTCACTCTCATTCCCACTATGACCTTTTCCCACCTCTTAGATCAACTTGCTCTTAACTAAACTAAAACCTGGTTCACCCTCAACTGATAACCTTCCTCCATTATTCCTTAAACATGCAGCTACATCTCTAGCTTACCCCATATCTATCTTGATTAAGAGATCCATAAAAGAAGGCAAAGTCCCTGAAATTTGGAAGAAAATTTTTATAGTACCTCTTCATAAAGGAGGAAACTCCACTGAGCCAACCAATTTCAGACCAATTGACATACTGTCTCCTCTCTCCAAAATACTGAAAAAGTGTATCCATAAGCAAGTACTTAATCATCTGCTACAAGAAAACCTACTCACTCTAACTCAACATGGCTTCCACCCCACATATAGCACAGCTACTGCTCTTGTATCCTTTACTGATAACATTGCTCAAGTCAGGGATAATAGCAAAATAGCATCAGCCCTCTTTCTGGACCTGTCAAAAGCATTTCACACCATATCTCATACCATACTTCACCATAAACTTTCCAACCTAAGCTTCTCAAACTCCACCACCTCCTGGTTCTGTGATTACCTCACTAATAGACACCAGACTGTTAGATGGAACTCTTCCTACTCCCCCTTTCTAGCAGTTAGGACAGGGTCCCACAAGGATCAATATTGGGCCCTCTCCTCTTCAATGTATTTACCAATGACCTTTTCTCATCCTGCCTCCAATCCAATCGTATTCAATATGCGGATGACTCTACCATCATCAACTATGCTGACAACATAGAAAACCTTCAATCCCTTACACAAAACTCACTTCACTCAGTTGAAAACTGGTTACAATCCAACCAACTCCTGCTAAATGCAAGCACAACTAAGCTACTACTTTTCCTATCTAAAAATCTGGAACATGCAAAACAGAACTTTTCCATAACATCCCTTAATGGAACTAACATTTCTGTTGACACCCAAACAAAACTCCTTGGAGCAATAATTGATGATGAAGTTAAATTCAAACATTACATTCATAGCTCAATAAAAATCACCAAAAAGTAGGTCTGCTTTACCATCACAAAAACTTTCTTCCCTGTGCATCCATGCCATCCCTTGCCCAATCCCTGCTTCTACCATCCCTACTCAATGCTTCACCTATTCTTACCCATCTACAGAGTAACCTAATAGCCCAACTAGAAACCACATATAACAAAGTAGCCAGATTTGCTGCAAATCAGCTTTACAAACCCATCACTGCCTCTCATTAAAGGCTTTACACTGGCCTGAATTTTCCAACTTACTGCCTTAATCCCAACTCCTTATAGCCCACAATATACTAAACAATCCTAAATCCTGCCCATCCCTTGCAAATTCTCTGACACTTTATACTCCTCAACACCCACTAGGAAGTACTAATCAATACTTTCTTGAAGTTCATAAGCCAAACAAAACCTTTGGGAAAATACTCTATTGTCACTCAGTTGCAAAAAAATTGGAACATACTCCCTTTAGCCCTTATACTACTTAAAGACAAAAATGCCTTCAAGAAACACCTTAAATCTTTTTTCCTATCAAATTGGATATGTTCATGCTCTAAGCTAATACTCAAGAAACATTCAGGGATAACCTAACTTAATTGTATCACTTCTAGCTCTTTCTCTTAATACTACCTACACATTTTTCCCGTCATATTCCATACTAGTTAGCTCATGTTACACTCACTTCCCATAATCCCTTATTACTGTTCTTTAATTTATGCATTAACTTCCAAAGTTCACACAAGTTTATCTGTATATTTACTTACTTCATGCCTAGTACCTTGGTTCAGCAGTGTATTGACCTTAGTCTTTCCATATTTCTGATTAGTTTCTTGCCATTCTACGTGAAAATTTCCATATATGTGTTGTATTGCATTTCTATCCATTCTATATATTCCTTTATTGCATGTTATGTAATTACTTCAGAAGTATGTATACTTAAAATGTGATGTGTTTATCTTTGTTCTTACTATTTGTTTACTTAAACCTTTTTGGGGGGAGCTTTTCTCCTCGGGTCTCTGCTGAAAAAGGGCTTCTAAGAACCCAGGCAGACTAACCCGGTTAACAAATGTAAAAATAAATAAATAAAATAAAATAAATAAATATATGTCATTGTGTAGATTTTGTGCTAATACAAATGTTAATTGATGGAGTTTTATTGGCTGGCTGTTATCATGTGTTTGTCGTACACTTCCTTAAATTGGGATACTGTTTATGGAACATTTTAGCACCGAGGAATTTTTGTTACCCGAAAGCTTTGTTCTGTTAGTAAATAACTTTGCTATTTGGTATTTTTAAGTTAGAGTTATTTTGTTCAGCACATATTGCCCCAGTCTAAGAGGGACACAGCCAGAATTCTGTGTTGAGATGACAGTCACCCAGCCAGTCAGATAGATGGCATGTGCGTAGGTGCACTGAGTTGCTCTGTGTGTCATTAGTCAGGGTTCTGTTCCAAGGGTGTATTTCAGTCTGCTAGACAAATCTCTCCCACAAGCATGTAGTACTGATGTCACATACAAGGTTAATGTCCTTACAGTGAGTCATCCATCTACTATCCTTCCTACACATAGGCAGCATATGCAATCAAGCAGGGTCACACATTGCCCTGTATGCAAGGCATACATCACCTCTGAGTGGTCTATATGCCACAGATGACAATGACTCTCATTGCAGATGATCCCCATTTAACACATACTGAAGACATGAAGTGTCCTTGTGCTGGACCATACTGTTGTGTGCAATGGCCAGGACTGCTTGGAAAGGTACATCAACAAATGGCCATTGCACTCAGATATTGTCATGCTGAGGGAAGGGTACATGGAGGTTATGAGTATGTCACCAGTGACTGTGGCCTCAGCTATGCCATATGATCCCTGCCATACCACTGTAGAGATATGGTGATCTGAGGCACATTAGGTGCAAACTTGTGCGGCCAGGTCTGTGTACCCAGTTCTTTCACCCCTGAGTATGTTCAGCACATCTTGCAACTGATGTGCTACTTACCAGGTACCTTGGTTCTTCCTGGTGGAAATGATACTACATATATATTTGCTTGGGGTTTATGGTCATTAGTATCTCAACAGATACGTGTTCACAATACCCTCTTGCAGGATAGTAACATACCACAGAGACTGCATGAGTGCTCACAATTTGCAGGCATTGGCCAATATTGTTAGCCACAGTCATTCAGTAGTTGTGTGTATTGTGGTGACATGGATTACAGCAATAGTGGACCCAAGACTGTGCCCTGTTGAGCACTGCTGCTTACAGATCAGCTATTGGAGGTGGATGCCCCCATGTTGCAAATGTGTGCCATCAATGGGCCACTTAGTGACCCCTACAATGACAGCATCATGGATGCCTACATGGATGCTTTGTAAATGTTGCCTGAGTAGGGGGTATAGTCAGATAGCTTGGCTCAGTCAGGGGGTTGTACATCCTGATGTACCCACACCCAGGTCCTTGACAACTGCCTTGGAAAAGTCCACCAGGTGTAACAGTCATGCTCCCCCTGTCACACATCCAAACTGTGTACAGTCAACTGTGTGTAGGTCATATATATGTGTGCTGGTCAGCTCCATGGTGATTGCCCCTATGGGCATAGAGATATGTATACTTAGACAAAAAGGTCTATAGTTATGTTTGTCATTGGATGCACCATCCCTGTGCATGGGTAGAACAGTTGCAATTGCCCATCCACCTGGTGTGCAGAAAGTGGTGTCAGTATGATTGCCAATTTTCCTAATGGTGTTAGTAATTCTTGAGAGATCACAAGTGGAATGCAGCCTTGAATGTTAGCATGTGAAACAGATGCTGTGTATGGTCCATTGAGAGGCCAGTTATAAACTGCTCTGTAAATATGGGAGTTATGGGACAGGTTGTAGGGATGTCATGTGTCACATGTGGTGGGGACAAGGGAGTTAGGTGATACAGACAGTGTGAGAGTACAGGTTATGTATGAATACAGATCCATTATTTGTGCCATCATGACGTCTGAGGTCAGAAATATTCAGGGCCTGTCCTTTGAGGTTACACATGTAACCACACTGTGCATTGTGGTTCTGCTTTGTGTGAGTGGCTAATGTTGTCATTTACCATGTCTACACAACATCACAGCAACACTATGTGCTTCATTCAGCTGAGGAGGTTGTGCCTGCATGTTAGGGGGAAACCCTCACTCCAAGTGTCACACAGCAATATCCACCTGTTATTGCACAGCCTGCTAATGGCAGCTGTCCACAACTCAGGTTTGGTGATCCATAGGATCATAGGATCACAGGAAGTTATTAGGCTATTGGCCCTAAGGCCCTTATAAGCCTTGCCAAGAGTTCATCCTATGTTTTGACATGTCAGCACCTGATGCCCCTGTCCAGCAGGGACACAGGTGGAATCCCAGGGATGTATTTTCTGTTTCCCATCCAGTTATCCAGGTTGCACTTAAAAAGGGGTAAAGAGGTACTCTGCTTGATGTGGAGAGGGAGTCTATTCCATAGATGGAGGGAGTCTCTGGGACAAAATTCTGTCCTGCCAACAAGTCCTATTGATGTCACTGACCAGGTTGAGGCTGCACATGTGGGTTACTCGAGTAGAGCTTGACTTGCAGATATGCAGCAGTCCCATCAAGACAGGGTCTGAGATCGCTTTGCATGCCAGACAGAGGTCACCTCTGAGGAGTCTGTATGAAACTGAGAAGAGGGATAGGGCTTTTAGGCTATCTGTGTATGGTAGATTTTTGAAGCCCTGGATTCTCCTGGTGAGGAACCTATGTGGTCTCTCCAGCTGCTGCATGTGCTTTGCAAGGTACATGCCGAACTGGGCATTGTACTCAATAATGGGCCTTACAAGGGAAGAATACAGGGATGTTATGACCTCCTTGTCCATGAATGAGATACCCTTACTTTCTGTACAGTGGAAGCAACATGGTGGTCAAATGTCAGGTTGCTATCAACCTGGGTGCCCAAATCCCTCAAGATTGATTGCATGCTTAGGATGTTGTTATTAATGTGATAATTTGTGGGGACACCACTCTTCCTAATGGGGGATGATGATGCATTTTTTGTTATTCAGCTTGAGGCCATGTTTCTGGCACCAGTCATTTGTTTAGGTGACACCCTCTAGGAGGATGTCCACATCAATAGGGGAATTGATGACAGTGCCCAGCTTGCATTCATCTGCAAACTTGGCCAGCCATAGCCCACTGGTTTTGGCCTGCACCTCTGAACAGTATATCCCAAGTAACAGAGGCCTCAAGACTGAACCCTGGGGTACACAGCTTGTTACAGGTCTACTGCTTAAGGTGGCTTCCCCTATTTTGTCTAGGTGGGTTCTATCACTGAGGCAATTAGCTACCCATCTGGTAACATACAGATTGATGCCTAGTTGAGAGAGTTTATCTATCATGCCCGTGTGGGAAATAGTGTCAAAGGCTTTGGCCAGGTTAAGGTAGGTGGTGTGCACCATCCTACCCTCATCCATGACTTTGGTGACTGTCTCAAAGAAGTCGACCAAATTTAACAGACATGACCTCCCCTTGATGAAGCCAAAACATGTAGGATTGAGTGTTTGGAGGTTGCCAATGTCCCTGTTAATGAGGTCCATGATAATCCGTTCCATTGCCTTGCAGATCAGGCTAGTTAGGCTGATGGGTTTATAATTTCCTGGTTCGGTGGATGCTCCACCTTTGTGTAAAGGGATGACATCGGCTGCCCTCCACTCAGTTGTGACAAAGCCGGTAGTCAGGCTTTGGTTGAATAGGGTGCCTACTGGTGCTGCAAGTTCCTGCCTGAGTTCATGTAGGATGCAACCTGGGATGTTATTGGGTCCCATGGAGGCTGTATTTGTTGCCTTTGAGAGAGCAGTGATGATCTTTCCTAGATATAAGAGGAAGGGGGCAGGTACTGAGAATCTCCTGATTTACTAATGGGGGGACAGAGGGGTGAAGGTTTCACTGAATTTGTCAGCCAGCAAGTTTTGCTATAGCTACAGCATTTGTATATGTGGTATCCTTGACCACCAATTCTGGACAGATCTGCGTGCTTTGTTTGAGACTGTGGACATATGTGAAGAAGGCCTTATAATTGTCTCTAGTAGATGTGACCAATTTGTACTCAAAGTTTGCTTTGGAGGATTTCACTAGTGCTCCTATTTGCTTGTGCAGGCTAAGGAGGGATTACTTCCAATTGTGCACCTGCTCCTTCTTTATCCTGGACAACAGTTTTTTTTCCTTTTGTTATAGAGTTTATTTATTGCAGATGTCCACCAGACAGGTTTACTTTTCCTTGTGGAGGTTGATTTAGTCCTGTCAAATATTCCTGATTCCCTGCATCTATATAAATGCTTGTATAATGCTTTGGTATAGTTTTGGATACTGGGTTTCAGTTCCTAGAGAGGAGAGGGGGCTGTGAAGCTCTTTATACCATCCCTCAGAAGGCTGTAATCAGCTTTGGAGAAGTTTTTTTGTTTGATCCTAGCTGGTGGGGGGGGGGGCAAAGGAGATGGTGACTTCGAAAGTGACCACTTTATGGTCAGATCTTACCAGGGAGGATGATACGGTAGGGATGATGCAGTGGTTACTCATGTTGGTTAATACCAAGTCCAGGATATTATCACCTCTTGTGGGGGTATCGACTAGCTGTTCCAAAGCATTTGCATTGGCAAAATGGAGGAATCTCTGGGCATTTATGTTCTGGCATGCGTAGTTCTTCCAGTCTATGTTTGTGCAGTTAAAGTCACCCAGGATCAGGGTAAAGGATTGAATCATGATAGATTTGAAGAGGTCCAGATAGGCAGATTGAGCATCTTGAGTCAGATTTGGAGGCCAGTAACTAGCTATGATTTGTATAGGGGTCTTGTCAATGGTTAACTGCACCTGGAGTGTCTCCTGTGTATCATACTGTTTGACCAGCCTGGAGGTATGTATGTCTTTAATATATATTGAAACTCCACCTCCTTTGGCTTTACTGCCCACAGTTTGTGGTCTGAATGTATGATAGGATGAGTAACCAGATATGGCTGGGGTGCTCTCCACAGCTTTGAACCAAGTTTCTGTGACTGCGTAGATGTCAGCATTCTCCAGGTTAAGAATGCTTGCAATGAGGGCAGTTTCATGTTTAGACTCCTAGTATTTAGCAGCATGACCTTTAATTCGCATTTTGTTGAAATTTTTATGTTGGTAGTTTTAACCTCATCACTTTTCCTAAAAAAAGGCACTATGAGGGAGGCAAGAGCCTTTACCAGAAGCCTGAAGCCCAAGTGAGACAGATGCAGGCCATCTCTGGCAAAGCATTGTGGTCAGTCAATCATATCTTCCCAGACTGTCAGGTACTGGATCCCCCTGGTATGACACCAGAAACTAAGCCAATTGTTAAAGTCAATCATTTTCTGTTTGTATTGAGGCATCGTTCTGGGTGACATAGAATGCTGCTTAAGGCTAGGGACATACCTGCCTGGGACACATATTCAGCAAGTTTTTATTTATTTATTTTACATTTGTTTACCAGGATAGTCTGGCTGGATATATGTCCATTTTCAGCAGAGGCCCAGGGAGAAAAGCTACAAATAAACAAACTTACATAGATTACACAAGAAGTTAGATAACTTTAGAAAACCTAAAACAAAATGATTATGTACAATGGTTTAGTAGTGTTCCCTAATATGGACTCACAATTCTCGTGGACAGACACAACTAAAAGCAAGAGACGTCAGATTGGATATAGAGCTTGGTGACGTAGTTGCATGTTATGATATTTACAGATTATGCTTTCAGTTTATAACTTAATCAGGGTTGGTATATGGGCAAAGCCAGTTGACTTTGAGACACTGTGTGAGGTTTTTTAAGAGACTTTTTGAGGATTGTAGGGTTATATAGTTTGGCAACAAATTCCAGGTTTTGCCAACAAAGTTGGCAAACAGGGATTCACCAGCAGAGTTATTAGCTTTGTGGGTTTAGACCAGTAGTTTGTTGGCTGACTGTAGGGATCTCAGGTTGCTATATGGCTTAATAATATTTATAAGTGAGGGGGTATCCTCAGGGTGGTACAGAATTTTGTGCGCTATTAAGAGCTGATTTAATTGAATTAAGCTGGGCAGTTCTAGGGCGGCCACGGTGGTGTAGCGGTTAGCATTGCTGCCTCACAGAAAGAGGTTCTCCGGTTCGATTCTCGGCTGGGGTGCCTTCTGTGCGGAGTCTGCATGTCCTCCCTGTGGTCGCGTGGGTTTCCTCCGGGTGCTCCGGTTTCCTCCCACATCCCAAAGACATGCAGTAGGTGGATTGGACACACTAAATTGGCCCTAGGTTTGAGTGTGTGCATGTATGTGCCTTCTGTGGAAGGTTGGGCGCCAGGCTGGCAACTCGACACCATAAAACTCCACTGCCAATCATGAGCAGACAGATGATCTGCTATGGTGACCCCTAACTGGGAAAAGCCGAAAGAAGAAGAAAAAAGAAGCTGGGCAGTTCTAGGCACTCTAGTTGTTTCAGGTTCTGGCAGTGGTGGGTTCCATAGGTGGAGCCAGTGGCGAATCTGGCAATATGGTTGTAGCTATGGTACAGCTTACCTAGTTTGGATTTGTTGAGGTTTGAGAATACAGGCAAGGCATATAAAAAAGTAGAGAGTAAGTGTGATTGGGCGATTGCTGTCCTAGCCAGTGGGGTTAAAAATGTCTTGTTTCTATACAGTGATCCAAGCTTCTGTGTGGTTTTGTTGACAAATTTGAGATTATTGTCTATGATAACCCCTAGAAGTTTGGTGTGTTGATCTGGGGAGATAGTGGTACCATTATTAGACGTGACAGAGAATGAAAATTTGGCAGATCTACTAGTGGGGGTGAAGAGTAGAAGTTTTGTTTTATTGGGGTTCAGCAGTAGGCGTTGGCTGGTGAGACAGTTCTCAATAGTGTTAAATGTATTTTGGGTTAGGTTTTGCAGTTTGGATGGGGAAGTGGCTGAGCAGATCAGAGTGGAATCATCTGCATATTGAATACAGGTAGCTTTAGGGATAACAATGTGATGGTTGTTGATAAAAATAGAGAAGAGTAGTGGACCTAGTATGGGGCCTTGAGGGACACCAAGTGTGAGAGGTAGCTGGCTGGAGAGTTTGCCCTGCCATAGTATCGTCTGTTTTCTACCAGTCAGGTAGAACTCAAATCACTGGATTGCGTGCTTATTGAGGGAAATAGATTTTAGAGAAAGAATGACAGGTTCATGGCTGACCATGTCAAAGGCTTTTGATAGGTCAAGAAAGAGGGCGGAGGATAGCCTATTGTCATTCCTGTTTTGGTTTTTGGCATTAGTAAAGGAAAGGAGGGCTGAGGTGATGCTGTGGTATGGCCTGAAACCATGCTGGAAGTTGGACAGTATGTTATTCTGTGTAAGGTATTGCATTAGTTGCTTGTGTACACATTTCTCCATTATCTTGGCTAGTGGGGGAAGAATGGCAATGGGTCTATAGTTGGATATGTCTGTAGAACTACCACCTTTATGGAGTGGGATGACATGGGATATTTTCCAGAGGGTGGGGATAGAGCTTTTGGATAAGGTTCTGTTGATAAGGATAGATATGGGATATGCAATAGCATCTGCAGCTATTTGTAGGTACTCTGTAGGGAGGAGGTCAGCAGTGAGGGTGGTAGGTTTTATTTTTTTTTATAAGTGTTTTGATAAAACTAGTGGATATTGGTTGGAAGCTAAATTGGGGGTGATTAGTGAGTAGATTAGGGGTGTGGTTTAAGTTTGTGGGGGTTAGTTGATTTGCTAGGGATTGGATTGTTTTGGTGAAAAAGTTATTATAAGCACCAGCTATGGTCTCTGGGGAACTATGGGTGTGGTTAGCCAGGGTTGGGGTGGTAGAATGACCTGGATGAAGTAGCTGATTTAAGCCTGCCCAGAACTTTTGAGGGTTGTTTTGATGTTTTTTTTTGGAGATCTTGGTAGAGACTTTTTTATCTAGAAAAATAGATTTTTTTGTATCATTCCTGAGTTGACGATATTTTAGATGGTCAAGTTGGGCTTTAGTTGTTCTTCAGCTGGCCCAGGCTCTGTTTCTAGTTTTGATTTTAGATTTGGTATCTTTTGTGAGCCATGATGCTGTGTTTGATCTAGATTTTATTGTACGTGCTGGAGCTTGGAAATCAAAGATACTTAGGAATTTACTGTTAAAGTGAGCTATAGCCTCTTCTAATGGTAGATTTTTTAGTTTTGACCAGTCAACTGCTTTTAGTTCATTTAGGAATATAGCAGTGTCAAAGTTTTTCCTCTTTCTAAGTGTTTTATATTTGGTCTGGTGAGGGTTTCCTGCCTTATGTTTTATGATATAGGTTAGTAAATGGTCGGTAAGGTCATCAGGGAGAGTGCCAGCTGTGTACAGTTGAGGTTGGTTATTAACTAGGATCCAGTCTAGGATACTTTCCCTGTTGGTTGGTTTGTTTACCCAAGTGGGAGAGGTTATGGTCTGTTTAAACCCAGATAAGTTTATAGGGGTGAGTGGGGGGTTGGAGGAGCTGGGGTGCCAGTCGGTATTGAAGGCACTAAGAACTATGGTTTCTTGGGGATAGGTAGTGAATAACCAGTATAGAATATCCTCTAAGGTATTTAAGTTGTTGCCTGGAAGAATGTAAGCACAGACAATGTTCAACCATTTGTTCTGGTTAATCTGTAGTTTGGTTATGAGGAGTTTTGCTTTATTGAATTGGGGTGTTTGGATGGTGTCTCTATTAACAGTTAGAGTATTTTTGTAAAGGACTGCTATCCCACCTCCTTTCCTTGTAGTACAGTCTAACCGGTGAATATTATATCCTGGAGGTAGTATCTCATTATCAGGAGTACTAGGTTTTAGCCAGGTTTCCGTAAGATGCATAATGTCTGGGGAGTGAGTTGCTAGGAGGGCATGTAGGTTGGGAATCTTACTGTTAATACTTCTAATATCTAGGTGAAATGCTAGGAGGGAACTAGTGGGAGTAGAAAGGGGTAGCTTGACAGTGGGGGTTGTAGTAGGGGAGTGAAGGTTATTCGTTGTGGGTGGGCCAGGGTTAGGATGGATGTCCCCATGTGTTATAAGGTTATAGTGACAGGATACTGTAAGCTTTAGGAGTTTGTTTATAAGTTTTATATACTCTTTGTCTTTAGGATTATGTTTTGTGGCTTTACAGGGGTGATATTTTGTTGAGGTGGTAGATTCAGTGTGCTGGGGATGATAAAGTGTCTGGTGTTATGTGTGAAGTTGTGGGTGGCTGTTTGACCATTTGGGTAGTGAATACCATGGTCAAGTTCATAGGCAGTAAGATGGTAAAATAGAAATAGTATAGGCAGTAGGGTAATCAGTATTTTTTTACTTGTTTGCATTTTGTTTGGGGGGGTAGGCCAATTTTGATGGTTGAGTGTGCTAACAGGGTGTGGAAGAATAGAAGAGAAGGAAATGGGTTGTGGGAGGGCTGTTCAGTGATGTATGAGGCACTGATTGGTACTTAGCATGAGGGGAGTGGCTACATTTAGTTTAAATGTAGCACTAGTGGGGCAGGTGGAAATTGGGGGCAGGGAGGGGAGCAGAGCAAGCCCGAGTTCAGCCAGGGCAAGTGGAGCGGGGCTAACCCTGATTCCAAGTATTTCCTTAAGCTTTTGCTATGTATGGCTGGCTGTATTTTTAATTTATTTTTTGCACCAATTTATAGAATATATTTAAGCTGTATTTTATACACTTGCAGGTTCATTTTATAGCTGCAGGGTATAATTTTCAGGGCTATGTGAGGGAAAGCAGAGTGAAATTGCTGTGTTCAGGGTATTATTTTAGGTGTAAGAAAGAAGATACTCGGGGCAAACTAGCTAATTTTAACAATATGGAGGGATCCAAATTACTGTGGGGGACAGCCTAAAAGGTGCCTTTAGACCCAAGTCAGCAGTATACAGTACTCACTTTAAATTCTAACCTATGTTCTGTTTTTAAACACAGACAGCAACTTTCGCAGTACAATTTGGTGGAACGTTTTAGCATTAGGAGTCTTATTTAAGGGCTGGGAAGTTTGGTGCTGTTGACCCAGTATGGCTGAATTAAACAGTTTAAGCAGAAAGACTTTAGAAAAACTAGTAACCTTAGTTAAGTTTGTTATTGAGAGTAGACCAGTGTTGCTGTACGATTTATTTTTCTTTTAAAAAAAATTCCCAACTGGATGCAGACCTTCTTAGTGTGCGAGCCTTTCAGGGTGGGAGCTGTGAGAAGAGATAATACCTTAGTTAAGTTTGTTATTGAGGGTAGACAAGTGTGGCTGTCCATTTTATTTTTCTTTATAAAAAAATTCCCAACTGGATGCAGACCTTCTAACTGTGCAAGCCTTTCAGGGTGGGAGGTGTGAGAAGAGATAATACTTTAGTTAAGTTTGTTATTGAGGGTAAACCAGTGTTGCTGTCTGTTTTATTTTTATTTTTAATAAAAATCCCCCACTGGATGCATATCTTCTAACTGTGTGAGCCTTTCAGGGTGGGAGCCATGAAAATAGATAATACTTTAGTTAAGTTTGTTATTGAGGGTAGACCAGTGTGGCTGTCCATTTTATTTTTCTTTTTAACAAAATTCCTAACTGGATGCAGACCTTCTAACTGTGCGAGCCTTTCAGGGTGGGAGCCGTAAGAAGAGATAATACCAAGTTTACAGTAAGACAGTTGTCTGGGTCATGAGCACTGGGGAGACTCTCTTCATATAGTCCAGGAAGGTACATCTCAAGTCTGTATTGTTTGCAAGGGGGAGTATGTGCTGGTAGTTCCAAAGAACATGATCTGTGGCCAGATCCCACCAGGTAAGACCTCACATGGGAGGGACTGCAGTGGTCACCCATACTGGTAAACACATGATGCAATACGTTAGTTCCCCATGTCGGGATGTCGGGTCTGTTTCATAAGCTCGAAATCTAATTTGAACGAATGCCATTTACTCAAACTGTCTTGAGCGAAATAACCTTTGATCAAACGTTACATATCTCAAAGCATCCCTCCATGAACTGTTTTAGTTGGCCAACACCCGATAAGCTGCGCAGGCTGTGTATAAAGTCCTGCAAGTAATAACGAGCATTCATATACTGCGGATATCAGCTCACACTAATGTTATAAATCAAAACGTTCTCCCAAAACATTGAATGCAATTTATAATGGAAAGTATACATGCAGAGTGGTACATTCACCGGCAACTGATAAGACAATGACACTACAGTTAGAACATTCCAGTACACTTTAACGCAGCATTTGGTCCCAAAACAATGAATTCCTTGTTGAAACAGACATACTGAAAATAAACTGCATTGATCACCATCAAATTATATGACTACTGTAGTCCAGTGAGGTTATTCCAAAATAACATAGTATGTACAAAATGCAAACTATGTGCCTAAGGAGATTCCTGCCACCTAACATGTCAATGAAATGTCAGAGATGAGAGTTAATTAATGAGAGTAAACAACACAGTAAGCAAAAGGAAAAGTGTTAACGTATACTGTCAGTGCAAGTCATTCATAACGTACCTCATGTAAAACTGCTAGTGATCGAGTGAGCAAATCACTACATCACTTTCCATATAGGGTGCCATACTATACTGCTGAAGACCATTATGTGGTGCATATAAAAGAAATACTTACAAGAACATGTTCAGTATGCAATACTGTTTTTACACACTTTACGCATCACTATATTACACCTTTAAGGCAAGAGCTATTGCTTTCAGTAGAGATTGAGTGTCATACTGTCCTTTATTTTGCAATATAATTTCCAAACGTCGTTGCCTGACAATATTCTTCCTCTTCTTTGGAGATGCTGGATAGCCTGTTGAAAGCTGTAGGCATAGTTCATTGATGTGGTTTTGCTCCCTCACCAAGACAGCCACCACAGTAGGTATGTCAGACATCCTTCTACTAAGCAGACTACGTATTCTCCTATGCCACCCCTCGACAAAATTCTGAGTTCTCGGTAAGCGTAAGTCATTTAAGCATGAGATGTTCCAAAAGCTTATGGTAAATATGGGGGGAAATCTTGCAGTGGCAGATGTACAAGGGTACTGCTTGTGGGGACGGCCAAGTAGATAGGTGGCTGAGTAGTACTGTAGCAACTCCTTACCATCTGAAGGGAAACTTTTAACCAATTCAGAATATGCAGGCAGAACTTCACTTTCTGGTAAAAATTCTAAGGCTACCAGCTTCTTTACAGACAGCTGGAATTGCGAATTGCTGCCATATAATGTAGACAACTGTAATGCTTGCACCTTACACCAAACATTCTGTGAGAAATAAAAGAGGTACCCTTTACAAGATACACCTGTAAAATTGGCATTAATCCTTTTGACAGCAGCAAATTCAAAATCACACAGTTAGTACTTGACCTGACAGTGCAGTTCAAACATACTAATCAAGTGAAATGTATATTCCCACAGGAAGATATATGCCTTAAATGACTTCTTGCTCATCAAGCAATAGACTAAGGGTAGGGACTTCCTATTATCTCCGTAATTCAGCAGTCCATGAATAGTGTACAGTTGCCTACACAGCCTCCTTTTGTTAGGCGTACACCGTCCATAAACCACATAGGGAATGCACATAGATCGATCATGTTCTCTTTCGTGGAAAACACTATGACATGTAAGTTGCTGTGCAACTCCACTTTGCATTTCTGTAAAAATTGCCCATCTTTTAACTCACAACTCATACTCACTTTCTCGTAGTCATGTCTTACGCATGTATGCATGCCTAGCTCTATTAATCTGCTGTAGCATCGATCTTCTGCTAGGTAGTGAGGTGGAACTCTCCACTGGGGTAGTGGTTATCACATCGTCCACTACTAGTGCAGGAGTATCCCTTGATGTAGTTGCTGTGTCTTTCAGTGAACTGCAAGCTATATGTCTGCCTATTTCACAGGGGTCGGATGCATGGTTATGAGTGGCTGATTTCAATAGTTGCTCCTCATTCTTCACACATTTTGTTATCGCTCTAACTCTACAGGTCGCAGAGATTTTTAGCCGGCAACACCAGTACTTCCTTTTGATTACTGCCTTCTTCAGGTTGTAGAGATACCCATCTACTTGTACCATGTCTCTACATTTCTACAACTGTACTTTCCCATACAGGATTCCTATAACTCTTGGAGCATAATTGGGTACTTCAGCCATTGCTAACTATAGCAGCAAAATTTATGCTGTCCTCAGCTTCTGGCTTCTACCGATAATATACAGCAGTGTAGATGGCAATTAATGGTTGTTAACCTTAATCATTATCAGATGGGGTTAATGAGGATTTAGCACTTTACATCAACTTCATTAGCTGACATTCACTATCATAAGCACTATATAGACTATTTACATGGTTCACCTCTCTGTAACTGACCACTATTTTTCTTAATGGGACTGCAGTAGAACAGTACATTTATGACCTCAGTTATTGTATAGAAGGTGCATTTGTGTTTGTAACATAACGTACACTGAGTAGATCATTCTTATTATTATTATTGCCATAACAGGTTCCGTCTTTCATATTTCCTGAGTGACAATACATATCAGATAGTTTGGAGCTGGCCAACAAACAGAGTTTGGAGACAGATGCTTCAAGATATGTAACGTTCAATGAAAGGTGATTTCGCACAAGCCAGTTCGAGTAAACTGCATTCGTTCAAATAAGATTTTGAGCTTATGATATAGACCTGGGATGTCACGGCACTGCTTCAGGGCATTGTAGGTAACCACCTAGACCATCCTTTGGACAAGTGAGCCGAAGAATGACCAAGCAACACAGTGTGTACATATTACACTTCCTTAATGTGTTTGTCTGTGTTCTGTACAGACACCTTGCATGGCTCTCTTCCTGCAACAAGTTAGCAGTAACTACAATACTTACTTGAACAGAAGACAACTAGCATGTACCCCAAAGAAATGTCCCAGATATCTAAGTCCTGTCACCTTAAATGCCATGATTGGGTTAAGCATGGATACAAGCACTACCACTGTCGTACACCTACTGCCACTGGACCAAACACTGTTACCTTTGCTGAAGGCCATATCATGGCTACTGACTGTAACTGGCAGAGCCCATTGACTGTTACACTATGCAATGGATGTCGGACATAAGTCTCACTCCATTAACCATGACCTGACATCATGTATGAAAATATTAGGCCAGTAGGCCATTTTCGAAACTGTGTACGTCATGTACAGAGTGTTATATCAGTTGGTGAATAGGCAAGAGTCTGACAGTCATACTCAGGGAACATAGCAGTGGGAGACCTATGCTGCAATGACACCAGTCACCAGTGGATTTCATTATCGGCTCTCTCATTATTTCCCTCTCTGCTGTCACAGCCACTGTAACTGACCTATGATGGAGTACATTAGCAGGTGAGTGCATATCAGGAGTTGTCAGAAAATCACACACAGAACCAATAGTTATCCAGGATGGCCTAAGACACGGTCAATTGTTGTCTGAGCCACTGACAATGACTACATGCCAACGACTGCACAATACTATCCTGTGGGGAATCATCCACCCCTACAAAATATTGCAGAGTCTGTACACGGCATACAGACAAGCCATTACACATGGAGTTATGGACACAGAGAGTAATGTAACCTTTGACTGTCACTGGTCGGAAAGATGTGGATGCATTCACTCTTGTACAACTAATACTGACAGGTTGGGATGTACATCCCAGACTGTCACTGGTATACTAAATGTGGCAGTCATCACACCTTGATTCGTGTGCAGTGGCACCCTTGCCATGTCATTACACAGGCATATCGTACAATTTTAGCAGCCACACAGGTTCCATGGTACACCAATACACAGTGTAAATAACATGTCCCATTGAGTCCTTGTTGTGAGGCTGCCAGCCCAGCTAGCTGGAATTTTGTAAATAATTCTATGTCATTTGTGAATATTAATATGATTTGTATGCTTATCTTACAAATGTAAGAAAACTATATGTCATGTGGATATTAAACTACTGGTGCAGAAGTGTGTGTGTTGAACTGTATGTTATGTACTGAGCTTCATGAATGTAACAAGCTTGTTCTTTGCCACGAGCTAAATCACACCTAAAACAATTAAATGATTTAATGGTAAGATTCCTATGGTATCCAAAAAAAACAAGGATAACTATGAAGTATCATCTAGATGATTGGGATATAGGTGGCATAGATTTACCAGACATAGAAATATATTTGCATTCATCCATTATTAAAACAATATCATTATGGCTAAATACAAAATATACATCAAAATGGAAGCTAGTTCATGAGAGAATCTGGTTAAAATCAGGATTTGTAGTAGCAAATAAGTATAAGATTTCGTACCAAACAATTTTCTATGGCTGATGAAGGAATATATGATGATACATAAGAATAAAAATATAGGTTCCAAATACATTACTTATACATTAAAAAATTTCCAAAATCTTATTAATAACAATCCTGATATTAAAGCATGGTCATTTCTTTTATATCCAGTAGCGTACACACAAGGTAATATAATAACATTTAATATGGAAGTAGTCAACATGCTTAAAGAAAAGGGATTAATATATTGGCATCAATTGCTAAACTCTAGAAAACCTCTGACAATAGACTAGATTAAACAGAAATTAAATATGGAAGATAGTTCGTGGTTACATGTACAAGAATTAAGACAGTCCCCAGGATTCACAAAGCCTCCGTGTAAGAGTTATAACTCTTACACGGAAGCTGCAGTTAAACAGAGTGATGTCAGCATGCTTTGCATATTCATGAGAGCATGCTGAATCACACCTAAGTCAACACGGTCCGTGTAAGACAGTAGGGGGCATGTCCGTAGGCTGACCCCTGCAAGCGGACATGCCCCCAGAAGTGTAAAAGTGCCCAAAGTAAACACCCACAACAGAGTCCACGGAAATGTGAATAAACACAACACAACACATGCCCCCACAGACTATGAACATAAAATATATATAAATGAACATGTTATTTTTTTTTTAAATTGTATATATGTTTAACCGTGAGTGCGCTCGTTTGCGCGGGCGTGCCCGTAGCGCAGCTACAGTTAGCAGTCAGTGGGAAAGCATATAAGAACTAAATATGGAAAATAAGCCAAGAAGCAATAGCGTAGCGGTAGAGATGTTGGCTGCAGAGCAGGCATTCATGGTTCGAGCCCCCACAACACCAATTTTTTTTTTTCAAAATAAGCAGGAAACAAGTCCCTGACAAATATGTACACATAAAACCACAAGTTATGTAAAATGTAATGAAATAGCCCATTTATATTGAAGACATGTGAGGTAACAAAAGAAGAAAAAATGCCAAATGAAGGGGCAATTTTAACAAAACAGTCCCAATGGTTTTTAACCAAAAATGCCAGCTGACATTTTAAATGAAATTATTAAATGAAAAGGAAAAGGGGCCTTAAATGACAAAAGCGCCCTTTTGGGCGGGGAAAAACTAAAGGGAAAAGGGAGCAACCCGTACAAAATGTTTCCAGCACATCAGCCAACACAAAAAAAAAAAGCGGGGCCATTTCCCCCAATACATAACCAAGTAAGGAAGAAAAAACCATAAGAGCCCTAAAAAGAAAAAGAAAATGGAAGAATCAAATGGGCTGACAACGGGTTTACAAATTTGATAAAATTCCAAAATGGAACAAAAATTGCAAAAAACATTCCCCCCATGGCAAACCCAAGCAAAAACGATTGTGCTGCCCAGGAGTGCAGGATGGGGGGGTGCGTTTTTGAGCACAGGGTGGGGGTTAATCCGGGACATGGCTCTCCTGCCCAAATAACCCCAAATTCACCAGGCCTTACATACAGGGGGGGGGGGGGGACCGGGGCCATGACCACCAGTCCAAAGGGGGATTAAGGGATTAGATTCCCCACCAGCGGCCCTGGGGAAAAAGGGCCCAATAATTTGGATCCGGGACCCGGGAAAAAACCCCATAGATAAGTAACATTTAATTATGAGAAGAAAAAATAGCGTTTAGGAAGTGTTTAAATTCCTTTTTAATTCATCAGGGCCATTCGGAAAAAAAGCCTTGGCATATGGGGGTTGCCCCCAGGCAGAATCCCAAGAACTGTAAAGAAAATAAAAATGCGCGAAAAAGGGGCATGACTGGAAAAAAAAAAGCGAACAAAAGGACAAGTAGTTATTAAAATTTTGTGTAAGAATAAACATGAAACTTGAATTATTCTAAAAAAACCCCCCTGAGGTGAAAATTACTGCAAAGTATAAATAATTGGTGTTTCCCGGGAAAATATAAACAGCAGAATGAAGGGAAAGGAGTAAAAACGTTAAAAAGAATAAACCTGAAGTACCATTGTGAAAAAAAAAGCAATTTTGGGGTTAAAAAAAATTTTTTTAACTAAAATTTTCCTGCCTTTTTCAAAAAAACTTAAAAAAATTTAAAATAGGCGTTTGTTGAAACCATTGATTCCCTTTTTTATAAACTCCCCTTTTATTTTTTTTTTAAATTTAAATTTTTTTTTTTATTTCCCTGTTCTTTCCTGAATTTTTAAGGTTTTTTTTAAATTTTTTTTTCCCAAATTTTATTGTTCCCTTTCTTAAATTTTTTTTTTATTTTTACCCCAAAGTTTTTTTTCCTGTTAAATTTTTTTGGAATTTCCTTTTTAAAATTAATTTGTTAACTAATTTAAAAAATTTTAAGTTTTCTTTTTTAACCTTTTCTAAATTTTTTTTTACATGTTTTTTTTTATTATTATTTTTTTTGGGTTTTCTTGGGTTTAAAAAAAAAATAAAAAAAAAATTTTAAAAAAAGGTTAAAAAAAGTAAAAATTATGAATAAAGATACTGGCCCGGAATGAAAGGGTTTAATTTCAAAACCAAAAGAAAATTTTAAATTTTGGGATTGGAAGTGTCCCCCAAAAATTTAAATTTCCCCTGAATAAGATGGATTTTTGCGAATAAAACATAATTTCAAAACAAAAAAAACCCGTGTGCTGAACAAAGTGTTTAAATTTTGAAGCCATAAAATGAATTTTGATGTTGCTTAAATCCACACCAATTGAAAAGTTATAAAAGGGAAATGTAGTTAAAAAGTGGGTTGAAAATTTAGTTTTAAAAATGTAAGAATTTTATTGTTATTGGGGGTTTTAAATTTTTTTCTTCACCCATAAAATATAAAAAAAAAGGGTATTGAACAAATTAAACCCCGGGACTTTGTTTTTGGGCATATTTTTTGGTTTATTTTGGTGTTATAATACCCACCTTTCCAAAATTTAACCCTCAGGGGGATGGTATTTCTTTCAAATTACTGGTTTGCTGTGTTCAATTTGAATTCTGGGTGTTTGGTTAATAATCAATGATGCTGTTACAATAATTTGAAGGGTTTAATGTATCCCAAATTCATGTAATGCCATGTTGAAAACGGGTTGTATTCCCCCCTAGCGGGCGTCACCTATGTGATGGATTTGGTCCCTTTCCACCTTTTGGGGGGAATCCCGGGGGGGGGCCCCCCCTTCGGGGGCCACCACCCCCTGGGGGGAAACTGTGGGGGGGGGGTCGTTCCCCCCCCCCCAAGCTAAAGGAGGGGCCCTTTCAGTGTCCCCCCAAGCCCCCCCCCCCCCGGGGAAACGTGGAAGAGGGGGGGGGAAATTCGTTCCACGGCCATTTTGGGGCCCATGGGTTGGAACCAACCTCCGTCCCTCAAGGAACCCCCAAAACTGCATCCCCCCCCCTGATTGCTTGTTTGTTTTCTTTTTCCCTCCCAAACCTCCCCCCCGTTTGGATTCCCCACCTCCCCCATGAAAAAAAAAAAGGGCATCCCCAAAAAAAAAATTCCTACCTCCCACTCCCATGTCACTCTAACCTAAAATTACAATTCTGAAAAAAATTTTGTCCAATTTCTAATTTTAAAAATTCACAAAAATTACTAAATGAACTTTCATAAAAATGGGCACTATTTCCTACACCTCCTCAAAAGGGTTTTTTCCCCATGTCCCCCCTTTTTCCCCCTTTTCCCCACTTTCCTGTTTTTTTTTCCTTTAAAAAAAAATTTTGATAAGCTGTTTCATTTAAGGGGGGCCCTTTTTTCCTCCTTTTTCTCCCTCAAGAAAAACTGTTAAAAAGGAAAATTTTATTGAAGGTCCTGACTAGCCAAAAGCAAAATAAAACCCATGCACCGGAAACAACTGCTATTCCCAAAAGAAACTTTATAAAAATTGTAAAAAATAAAAAATTTTAATTTAAAAAAATTGAAAGGGAATTGAGGGTTTACACAAAGCATGCCTTTAAAACTTCAAAAATTTTCCCATAATAGTAGTGTGTAAAGAAAAGATGTATTTGGGCTAGTGGGTTAATGTATTGATTGCAAGACACACACCCACAGCAGGATAAGCACTGCCCATACCCCACAACCTCTTACAGGAACACATCTGGACCAAGTAATAAAATATGTGGAGCAAAGGCCCAAAACCAGGGACACATTACAAATAATGTTAAAAAAAAAAAATTTAAAAAAGGGGTTTTTTGTGGGATGTTTGAAGGTATACAGTCACAAACTTGAATGTTGTCACCATATTCTGACTTGAGCAGACTGACTTGCCAGAAAAAAGTGTGCATGAGATAGTGACCAAAATATGAGGCAGAAATGTGGACAACCTGCAAATATCTGTACCTGTAGCGGGTCAGCCTACCATATTTGAATAGTTAAGAACCTAGACATAGCAACAGTGAATGACTTACAGGGATGCCCCAGCCCCCATGTGAAATGTACAAACAGTAGGCAGAAAGGTGTAACACATGCAATGGTAACTATGGAGTCCTGAAAGTATTCACCACTTGCATGGCAGAAAAAGTGTAGTAATACATATGCTCATGCTAACCCACAGTCACAACTGCAGCATACCAGACATTTTAATGGGTGTCCCCCACTGATATGTACCATTCCATGAGGCACATAACAGATGAACCTGAAAGTCTCTGGGGCCTGCTCAGCAGCATACTCAAATACCCTAATAGATGTCAAGGCCCACACCATGGCCAGACCACACTGCATGCTGTAACACCCTAGCAGATATAGCAAGCATTCCAAGGTGTGAATGTACATGGAAAATAGGAAAGCTACAGCAGCACACTACAGTCAAGACACCTAGCAGGCATACAAGTAGTGACTGTAAAGGGCAACTATTGAAGCCTTAGCAACAAAGTGCAAGCAAACGTGAAAGGAAAGCACACACACACATTAACAGTAGTAGTAGTTGTAGGTGTCAGTGTACATACACAGTTAGTACAGGAAACTGGAGAAATGAATGGAGGAATGTTAATCTACAACACACCTGGAAATATGGGAGAGATACCAACCTTTACACTCACAGAACATTGTCCACAGCATAACAGCATGGTCCCTGCCCTTAAAATCTGAAAGGGCTATGCCTATCTCACATACCTTTCTATAGCACTGTTCTGAAATCACAGTGAGAACTGCAATCAGTACACAACTGGCTGCATGCAATTAGCAAATGCTGGCTAACAATTGGTGCAGAGCCCATCACATGGGCATATGCAGATACCTACAAAAGTATGCTGTACTCCATGTCCACGCATGCAATACTTTCATTGCACCCTGAGAAGGAGGAGACAGACAAAAAGAGAGAGAGAGAGAGACAGAGACAGAGACAGAGAAAACTGCAATTAAGCAGACAGAAACAAATTGTTCAGCAACAGCTACCTGAAAGCTGACAACTGGGAAGTGGAACAGCAGGACAGAGAACCAGATGGCAACACAAGCAGCTGTGACAAACACAGGTAATGTAAAGTAATACTATAAAGGTCTACATACTGTGAACCCTCCATATGTGTCATTGGTCTGTATCCATATGTATATGAAGATGTGTAAAGGGCAGGGGACATACAGCAACTATCAGTGAAGGCTGTACATACATTTGTATGTGAGAGCATCTATGTGCACATATCAATGTTGTTTGATTGTAGGTTGTAGTGCCATGTACAAAGTAGGTTTCACAGTTATGTATGTTTAGCAGTATGTTAGTGTGTGTATACAGTATGGTAGACAAATATGTTATTCCTGTCTAACATATGGATGTATTTTGTCAACATATTTTTTTTTATATATATATATATATATATATATATATATATATGATATGGCTATATGTAGACATACATAGAGAGAGAGATGGTGAACACATAGACAGATGTAGATAGAATATTAGAGAAAACATATCTGTACACACAGGTATATAGATATATGTAGATACATACATAGACAGACTGATCTGACTACCTACAGGTATATGACTGTATATGACGACTCATAAACACAGCTCTGTCCCAATCTCCCTCTGTCACCAAGGAATCTCTGTGTCCTCCACATAAGGTATTATATATACATTAGTATATATATGTATATAATATATATATATATATATATATATATATATATATATATATATATATATATATATATATATATATATATATATACATATATAGCATTCATATATATATATATATATATATATATATATATATATATATATATATAGAGAGAGATGTATATAAATCTCTGAGGAGGCACATGGGCACAGATGTATTGCAATACCCCTGGTATTAAAGGCATGGAGGAACACCAGCAAGCCAAAACCGGGAGTACCATACCACATTCCAGATCACCCACACCAGTAACCACCAGATATGTGATTGGCTGCCCACTCACTGTATGCAGCTGTGGGGTGAACAGGGTCATAATGTGTACAATAGTGGCCCCAATGATATTCTCACAGTGGCACACTATCCCTGGAATACCTGGGCACATGGTATGTGTCACGGGACATGGTGTAAGTCAGCTATGGACATGCAGGTCAAAATTTCTCTTACACTCACATAATGGATGTTGCAGTGGACCTCAAGGACAGGCCATAGAGCAGGAGAGCGACTATACAGTGACATGTACAACATTGCAGACACGCACTCAAACACATTACCAATGCACAGTGACTGACAACACCACAGAGTACACATATACCACATAGAGTTACCACCCCGGGATTTACATATGTAAGTCACACCTCCATGACAGATGTCCAACAACTAGTAACACTCCTCACACCATCCACAACCTAAATGTCTGTTGTGTGTCGTCTGCAAGTACTGCAATAGAGTGCATGTGAGTAAGAGTTCCTACCCATGATAAGACATACCCTATTAAACCAAGCATAGTGTCAGAAGCAAGACTCTAAGAGTACATGTCACACATACCCTGCTGAATGTTAGTCGATAGGTAATATGTGTCATGAGTCACTCCTGTGTAACTGTGTGACAGCAGCAGGCACCGATTGCTAATTAATATGTCATAATGGTCAGGGTAGCAGAACAGTGCTGCTGTTGTAGTTCCAGGGGGTACAGTATGGTTGTAGTAGTATTAGCCAATGTAAATGGCCAGTTGTATTGTATTGGTATGTTGAGGTGCCTCCTTCAGGAGTGGAACCATACTGCCAGCGCCAGTGTACAGGTACATATCCTGTAGTCAGGCTAGTTACATAGCACTTCTATATGTGTGTTTAGCTCCCGTCAGAGTTTTCTTATGTAGCATGTGCAACTGGGGATACCATCAGGTCCTCCATCCATGTTGTGTATTCTGTTGTCCTGAGGTGGTTTTCACCTTGACATCTGTGATGACAGGGAGGTTACAGCTGTTGGATAATCTATGCCTTATTTGGGGAGAGGCAGGGTGACACCTGCACTGAACCCGTCTGCCAATGTTGTCGGTATCTGTGGTGTCAGTGAAATATTTGTTGTTGTGTACTACCTATAAGTATAGAGGATGTGATCTCGACCAGGCTAAGCAACATAACTGAAGAAGGCCTTCTTGTCATCTGTGGTGTGTCCCTCTGATTTCCTCTCAAAGTTGCCCATGTATTTTGTGGGCGATGGAAAGGATCCATTAGTGGTTTGTTTGGGACATGCCTCTCCTTTATGGAATTATGCTCTGTCTTGCAGTAGCTTCCCATCTTGTAATACAATTTGTCTATGGCTGGGGTCCACTAGATAGATGCTAGTCCCTTTGTGGAGAGTGTCTTGGTCATATGGATTGTAGTGATCCATGCATGGAGATGTCTGTAGAAAGCAATTGTGTAGGGGTCAGTGATTGTGGGTTAGAGCCTGCTACTGGCCCAGGGCTGAAAGGACGTCACTGTTACAAAGTAAAGTTTGTATCTGTGTCGTTATGCACCATAGTTGTTTGTGCTGGTGTGGTGGAGGTGGGTTAAGTGTATATCCAGGGTAACAGTGTGGTCAGCTCATAGGTGTTGATGATGTAGGCTATACAGTAACGAGCATACAAACCCCCAGAGGAGGAGGTGCTCTTGACCTGAATCAGTGTTCTGACCTGCTGGGGTTTGGTAGTATGGTATGTATGAGTCTGGCCAGGTACTGCTGCACAGTTGTTGGCTGAGCACTGATACCCGGCCATCTACATGTGTATCCACCAATAGACAGACAGATGCTAAGCATATGTGAGATATGTTGTATCATAATGTTTCAGTAGCATGTAGTATAAAGCAATTTATGACATATATTGCTGGATACCAGGTTATTTCTTTTCTCAGGCATGGCCCACCACGGAATCCTACCTACTCACAGCTAGTGATGAGGAGATACACCAGAGCTTGTGCGGATTATGCAATACTCTTTCCCACACCAGCCAGAATCAGCAGGAGAGGCTGCGGCTGTGGCAAGACCTTTGTCCATCGGGTAATGACATAGGCACGATAATAGAGTATTATATGGAGTAGGTACAGCATCACTAGTGATGGAGACTGACATGTCCGCTGTCAGGTTTCGATATCCATACAGGGGCAATAATAATAGGTCGCCACAGCGATGGGGTACACATCCCCACCTCACCAGACTGGGAGGACTACTCATGAGTGTAGTGTGGCTCCAGGTCCCACAGCAACAATAGCAGCAGACATGCATTATGATGGAGGCTGGAGCCACAGCAGCAAGACAGGAAATGCAGGCAATATGCCATGGGAGAAGGATTGTTGTGCAAGCACTCGTAGTTAGCGTATGTGTGAGGTGTGTGTCCTTGGTTTGTAGCCGTCACCAGTATTTAATGTGCAAGTGTGATATCCTCAATAATAAAGTAGTTTAACTGTGAAAAGGCGACTGCTGTACTACTGACCCTGTATCATACTCACAGTAACAATGGCACAGTTGTGCCCACTGGACATTAGTTTCTACATCTGCAGGAATCGATAACAGCACGCAGTCATCCATGCTGGTGAGTGTGTATTACAATCTGCAAGAAAAGGATAGTAATATACTATCATTTCAATTTAGTAGTGCCTTTGTATGAATGTAGGTGTGTCAGTCTGTGTTGATACTACGGGAGTACTGAGTACTGTGGCACCTGTGTGTGGAAACCCCGTGCATGTGTGCATGTGTGCATGTGTGCATGTGTTGCAGTACTGTGCAAGGGGTATGTGTATGTGTGCATTCAAAAAGGGTGCATGTGTGCACGTGGTGCATGTGCATGTGCATGTGTGCACCTGTGCACCTGTGCATGTGTGCATGTGTGCATGTGTGCATGGTGTGCACCTGTGCATGTGTGCATGTGTATGTGTGGCTGTGCACATGTGCACATGTGCACGCAGCATGTGTGCATGTGTGCATGTGTGCACCTGCATGTGTGCATGTGTGCACCTGTGCATGTGTGCATGTGTGCACGTGGTAATGTGGTGCATGCAGTGCAGGTATGTGTGCACTTGTATGTGGCGGTGTACGTGGTGGTGTATGTGTGCACTGTGCATGTGCACCTGTGCATGTGTGCATGGTGCATGTGCATGTGTGCATTTGTGCACCTGTGCATGTGTGCATCGCTGGTACGTAGAGGCCGAAATTGTAGCCTGAGTTTCTCCCATAGGTTCTGTTGCTGCTCGGTGTTGTGTAGTAGGAACCGAGTTGTAGCTGGGTACGGCATGATGACATTCCAGAAGAGTATAGTCCTGCCATTGGTCAGCCGATTGACAGCACACAGCTGTCGACCCCATCAATGCGCATACAGTTATCCTGCCAATACACTTTGTCATTGTCCAGGCGGATGGACATTGGCATATAGCGTGGGTATTGACCAGGTACGTGGTATTCTCGCACATGCCTCCTCATTAAGGCAGCCATGGCATGGCCCAGATGGTACCACACAGACAGATGTCCAGGGTTCTCGGGAAAGATTTGAAGTTTACTCGCCCTGTCAGGACGTGCCCACAGAGGTCTTACAACCTCAGCTGGGCGTTTCGCCGCGCAGGCACAGTCACATGGCGGAACGGCACCGTGACTGATCACCGACAATTTAGACCGCCCACATATACGCATGATATTGCTGACGAACAATTTTGAGAGATCGGCTACAGATGTGTACAGTATCGCGTTACAACAGTACTGTGTGCTGAATTAATTGTGGGTATCTCACAGCATGCCTGATGCAGTAAGTGTGTAATTGTCATGTCCTGTTGTCTACACCTATGGTAGGAAGTACCATAGTGTATCATCTGCACATGTTGGCATACTGGTGGTAATGATGTCAACAGAAGGCTACATGCTATGTGGTAGCATTAGGTAGGGTAATGAATGTAGTAATACACAATGATGGACATAAATTGCAAGTGGCATGTTGCCTTACACTAGACTCTGCAATGCAGATGTTTGAGGATGTTGATATGTGTGCAGTACTACGACTGGTACAGGACACACAGGAGCACCCTAGCACTGCATGCTCACATCTCATACCATGCTAGACAGCCCCAACACACATAACTAACTGTCACAGGAGGGAGAGTCCCTATATATGTCAGGGATACTGTGGTGGCAGGCCAGGAGCATACATCCTACTATGATGAAACCACTGAGTGAAGGCTTTGTGTCTATTATGTGTATTACTGCAAGTATGAACACATGGGGTTTCTATCCAGTTATTGTACATCCTGACAGTACATGGTCTGTACACTTGTGTGTGCACTGGAGACTGGACCTAGCCATCTGACCCATGTATTTCCATGTACATGTGCATAGTGCCTGCATATTTGCAGTGTTACCTACTGGAACTGGTACAGCTTGTTTGTTGTACAATGGACTACATGCAGCCCTGTTTACTGTAGCTTTGTTTGCATGTATGTTTGCTTGCAATTACCCTGAATACTGATCACATCTGCAATGCATAGTTATAGAGCTTCTGTAGACTCCTAGTGCCATCTGCATAGCTCACTATATGTATGTTCATGTCCCACTTGACAGGATGTCACTGTTTGTCCTGTTCATGTACATTGCCTGTGACACAGTGCATATGACTTACCTGGCATGTGTCCATGAGCAGTCATATATGCTACTGCTAACTAATCACAGGCACTACACCTTCACATATTCATCTTCTGTTGAACTACCTGCTTTGCTAGGGATGGCCTGCACCTGTCACCCTGGGCTTTCAGATATTGGCAAAGGCTCTTGCTACTCCCCATAGTGCCTATGTTAGGCAGGGCTCAAATGACAAACCCACCTTCATAGGTATCACAAGGGATAAGAAACTAAGAGCAATGCTACCCAACGCCAGAAGTCTAAACCTCCAGATGCATGCACCCAAAACACTTTTGGCATGGAGAACATCGATATCTGTGTGAACAGATGCCTGGTTCAGGGCTACTGAGAGCACACCAGCACTACCAGGTTTAACCAGGTTGATTTCTTTGAAACAGTCACCAAGGCCATTGATGAGGGAAGGTGGTTCACACAGCCTACCTGACCTTGCAAAAGCCTTCACAACAATACCCCACTTGGGCATTCTAGAGAAG
This sequence comes from Protopterus annectens, assembly GCF_019279795.1. Taxonomy (NCBI): domain Eukaryota; kingdom Metazoa; phylum Chordata; order Ceratodontiformes; family Protopteridae; genus Protopterus; species Protopterus annectens. The sequence goes on along the minus strand of NC_056733.1, from coordinate 1,500,644,781 downwards.
CTCACCAGCTTAAATATAAGCCCCTATGTCACTAGATGGATTGCACAGTGGCTCAAGGACAGAACCCACATGGTTAGCATTGCTGGAGCCATGCCAGACTCCAAACCAGTTATCACGAAGTTGTGTCCTCACAAGGCTCAGTCCTGGGACCTCTCTTGTTTGGTATATATTTATTGGAGGTACAGGCCAACACGGATGGACTGTGGCTGACCAAATATGTAGATGACTGCAAACTGGCCACCATAATCGACTCTCCAGCCGACACAAGCATCTTCCAAAGGGGTATCATAGAAACAGACAACTTGTGCCAGAGCCATGGCCTTCAGCTGAACAGTGTTTAGAAAGGGGAATGTGCATCCTGTAGTCTGTTCTCCTAGTTGCCAAAAGGAACATTTCCCTCACACACACACTAACCCCCCCTCAGATAAACACACACACTTGCCATTTGCAGAATTCAAACCCCTATCTAACTATGTTATGACGGATGCATTAGCAGAGCGTGCTATTCGCATTACTGGGAGGTTTTTCTTCTCTTGCTATACTTATGAAGTGCTGACATCATCAGTGTTTAGAAAGGGGAATGTGCATCCTGTAGTCTGTTCTCCTAGTTGCCAAAAGGGACATTTCCTTCACACACACTAACCCCCCTCAGACAAACACACACACTTGCCATTCGCAGGATTCAAACCTTTACCTAATTATGTTATGACACTTGCGACAGACGCATTAGCAGAGCACGCTATTCGCATTACTGGGAAGTTTCGTTTCTCCTGCTGTACTTATAGGGTGCTGACATCATCAGTGTTTAGAAAGGGGAATGTGCATCCTGTAGTCTGTTCTCCTAGTTGCCAAAAGGGACATTTTCCTCAAACACACTAACCCCCCCTCAAACAAACCAACACACACACTTGCCATACGCAGGATTCAAACTCCTATCTAACTATATTATGACACTTGAGACAGATGCATTAGCAGAGCACGCTATTCGCATTACTGGGAGGTTTGTCTTCTCCTGCTATACTTATGGAGTGCTGACATCATCAGTGTTTAGAAAGGGGAATGTGCATCCTGTAGTCTGTTCTCCTAGTTGCCAAAAGGGACATTCCTTTCACACGCACTAACCCCCCTCAGACAAACACACACACTTGCCATTCGCAGAATTCAAACCCCTATCTAACTATGTTATGACACTTGAGATGGACGCATTAGCTGAGCACGCTATTCGCATTACTGGGAGGTTTCCCTTCTCCTGCTATACTTATGGAGAGCTGACATCATCAGTGTTTAGAAAGGGGTATGTGCATCCTGTAGTCTGTTCTCCTAGTTGCCAAAAGGGACATTTCCCTCACACACACTAATCCCCCTCAGACAAACACACACACTTGCCATTTGCAGGATTCAAACCCCTACCTAACTATGTTATGACACTTGAGACGGACGCATTAGCAGAGCGCGCTATTCGCCTTACTGGAAAGTTTGTTTTCTCCTGCTGTACTTATAGGGTGCTGACATCATCGGTGTTTAGAAAGGGAATGTGCATCCTGTAGTGTGTTTTCCTAGTTGCCAAAAGGGACATTTCTCTCCCACAGACTTACACACACCAACCCTACTCACACACACTGAGTATTTGCAGGATTCAAATCCCTACCTTACTATGTTATGACACTTAAGACAGACGCATTAGCAGAGCGTGCTATTCGCATTACTGGAAAGTTTTTTTTCTCCTGCTGTACTTATAGGGTGCTGACATCATCGGTGTTTAGAAAGGGGAATGTGCATCCTGTGGGGAGGCAGACACCAAGCACACTCTGGCTAAGCTGTCATTCCCTAGGGCAAACAGCCTAGTGTTGACCTCTACACCCATATGTTTAATTGTCAAATGCACATTATTTGTTGCTGATAGACTGTTTGCACATCTTTATTGCCATAGCATTCCCTGTTTGTATGAACAACTTGTGCATCTGTGGAAGATGTTTGCATATGGGAGGGATCCACTATATCATGTATGTCTCTGTAGTCATTTAACTGTGTGCACTGGGCAGACTGCTGTAATGTGGTTGGTTCCTGGAATAACACATAAAAATACCAGATATGTGTGTCCAACTGCTAAACTGAGATTTGGCCTAAGTGTGTGAGCATGCCCAGTTCAGCCTTCCCATGGCATGTTGTCTGACATATGTCTCATTTATCAAAGTGTGTGAGCATGCCCAGTGTGAGCATTCCATATGTTGGACTCTGCAGCCCACCACATTTGTGGATGAGTGTGAACTTCAACAAATATCACCCATTTATGGTTGTGTGTTGTGTGTCATGTTGTGTAGTCACTGTACAACTGCTTTGTGTGTGAACACGACAGGATTATACTGTGCCTGCAGTGTTTGCATGGGATACTTTGCATACAGTTGTCAACATCCTTTCACACTGACCTAACACTGTAGTACTGTATAGTGTACTGGTAGTACTTTGACTGTGGTGGACAGTATCCTGGGCTTTAGAGCTATCACTGCTTTACATTTTGATAGTGGGCACAACAGCCTGGTTAGGGGCCAGTTGTGTACATCTGACCATGTTGCATTCTGTTCAGATATGAACTACTTAAACCAGGCTTGTCCAACATTGGTAGTGTATTCCACAACATAGGTGTACATTTGCAAACACTAGCAATGTGCCCTAGTCCATGTCTAATGCTAGTTGGAGAGTGTGTTTGTCCTTCAGCACACATTGTAAGTGGAGTTTGCCATGACATATTTCATGGTTAGTATACTGTGCCTCTGTCTACCTGTGACATGACAGTGATACCCAGGATAAAGCTACCATCTCCCATCCACTCATCAAGATTCCTATTGAGGAAGATTGATAAGTGACTCTATGGGTAGCCTGTACTGGGGGTTCACTCATGGGTGGGGGTGGCTTCTGTGTTATGGATCACGCAGTACAGCTTGTCCTATGTAAGTCAGTGCTGGGGTTCAGGTCTCTCATGTGCATAGCTCACTGCCATTCAGATTGTACAAGGTGCAGCATGTTTATTGATACCAGCAACACAGGCAACACATGGCATCTGTGCAAGCTCTTTGATACTCCTGGTGAGGTACTGTTGGGGACTTCACGGTTGATGGAGGTGTCTGCTGAGGTACATCCCACAGGGGCTATTGTAGTCAATTGTACCGCTGATGAAGGATGACTGCAGAGCCACAGTGACCTCCCCTTATCTAGATCTGACAACCTTCATGATTAGGTGGGTATATGGTATGTTTCTGTAAACACTACAGCACATGTTTGTCCAATGCAGGATATCTATCACCTTGTGTCCCCAGGTCTCTCATTACATGTTAACTACATAATGGGTTAACACCTATGTGGTAATTGGTGGACACTTACTGTATATCCACGGGGGTTGACTATACACGTTTCTGCAATTAACTTGCTGACATGGCTATGGCACCAGTTGTCTGTTTCTATGTGGCCCTTTTGTGGGATGCTTGTGTCAGCTGGTGGATCATATGTGGTGAGCAGTTTGTAGTCCTCTGCAAACATGTTCGGACACAGTCCTTCCATGTTTGCCTGTACCTATGGGACATATATACCAGACGAGGGAGATCCCAGGACAAAGACTTGTGGGATGCCAGTTATATCTGGTTTGTAGTCTGACATGGCTGCAGCATGTCTGACCATGTCTGTTCTGTCCTTGGTCTGGTTTGCAACCCCTCTACTGACATGTGGGTTTATAGTTAAGCTGGTGAGCTTATCTATAATGAACACGTAGGGTATTGTATAGAAGCCTTTGCAAGGTCCAGCTACGCTGTGTGGACCACATTGCCCTCATCAATGACCTTAATGACTGTTTCAATTGAGTCAAACATGTTTAGGGGCAGGATCTGCACTTGAAAGCCACACTGGGTAGGGTCCGTGTCAGTAGGTCCCCAATATCTTTATGTCTGTGGTACATGCTGATCCTTTCCATAGCTGTGCAGACCGAGCCAGCTTCTCAGGATTCTGGGGTAGTAGTTTTCAGTATCCATTCAGGCAACACCTTTGTTGAGAAGGACCACTGTTGTTGTACACTGCTCTTTGGGTACATATTCTGTGGTAAGGCTGACATTGAGCAGTAGTGTGGTTTGGCATTCCATTCATCTTGGAGTCCATATTGCACTAAGCCCAGGACACCATCTCATACCATTGCTGCTGTGTGTTTTGCTTTGTAGATGTTGGCTGTTACCTCAGCATCTGCAATGTCAGGGAGCCAGCAGTCTGCTGGGATAGATATTCTGCATTCGGGGGGGGGGTTTGCACTGCACCTGTCAGGATGTATGTTGGCAATATGTGTGTGTGTTTGTGATATTTGTGTGATTCATGGCATATCTGTGAATTCCCAACATGGTTCCTACCATCAGTTGTGAAAGCCTTGGGATTATCCTTAGTGTCCTGTACAATTTGTATCTTCATAGGTTCATAGGTTCATACTAGGCTATCCACCCTAGGACATTTGTTAGCCTAGCCAGAGTGTGTGTGGCTTTTGCCACCCCTTGCTATGTGACTATTATGGCCATTTATGATTTGCTTTGTTGTGCCTCTGTCTGGACATGACACAGTGAAGACCCCCAGTGTAACTCTACAATCATCCATCCACTTGGCAAGATTCCTGTTGAAGAGTGTCAGTGCGCTCTGCCTAACATGGAGGGATTCTGGTCCAGGGTGTGGGAGCCTCTGGATTATGTATCTGTCCCACCAGCACATCCTATTTCATTATTTGTTGAGGTTGACATCTCTCACTCTCACAGCTCCGATGGATTTGAGTTTTCTGGGGTGGAGCATGTCCATTACTCCTGTGTTGGGCATGGCCTTCTACAACAGGCATGCAATGCCTCTGTGTAGGCAGTATGTGACTGCATTCAGCTGGGTGTCTACAGCCAGGCAGCATATGACATATATTTGAGACCCTTTATCCTCTTGGTGAGGTACCTTTGAGGTCTTTCTAACTGCTGCAGGTGTCAGGTATGGTACATCCCATATGAGGCATTGTACTAGATTATGGGTGTGATTAGAGAACAGTATAGGGGCACAATGACCTCTGTTGCCATAGATGTGAATCCTTTCCTGATACGGTGTCAAATGTAGACAGTCTTCCTAGCCACATTGTCAATGTGGGTGTCACATAACAGGTTACCGTCCACTTGTGTCCCTAGGTCCCTGGTTACTCCTTCCATACATAATGGTTTACCACCTATGTGGTAATTTGTGGTACCTTGTTTGGTATTTGGTGGGACATTCATACTGTCCAGTGTCTTCAGGACGGCTGGGTGGGGTTCCTGTGTGTGAGAGTGTGATCTGTAGCATGCTACAGACTGTACAGCAGTCTTGCCTACAGTTAGTTGCACATGGGTGGACTCCAATGCCTTGTGCATTGTCAGTTACCTGGACGTATGGGTGTCTGTGCTGACTATGGATACTCACCCTCCTTTTATGTTTTGTTCCAGGTTTTGGGGCCATGACACATGATAATGGTATAACCTGGTAGTGCTGGTGTGCTGTCAGGAGGCTTGCAGCAGGTTTCTGTCACTGCACAGACATCGATGTTCTCCATACTGGGATGGCCTTGGGAGCATGCATATTGGGGTTTACACATCTGGCATTGGTCAGCATTTCCCTTATGTTTCTTCCCACTTATGTTTTCTAGGGTGGTGGGTCAGTCTTTTCAGCCTTGCCTACAAAAGGCTCTATGGAGGTGGCAAAGGCCTTATCCAATATTCAGACGCCAGGGTAACAGGTGCAGGCCATCCCAAGAACAGCTGCGTGGCTTGTCAAGCATGACATCCCAAGCAGACAGACATTGATCCCCTTGAATGACACCAGTAAGTGTGCCACTTGCTATGACTGATCATTCCATGTTTGTACTGTGGCATTATTCTTGGTAAGGTAGGATGCTGCAAACGGTGAGTGTCATACCGGCCTGGACTACATAATCAGAGAGCTCATCTATGTCTCTTTTCATGTAGTCTAGGGAGGTACATCTCGGGTCATTCACACCAGCATGGACTATGACTGCATCATATTTCTACTTGCTTTGGAGTGACCTGCATACTTCTATTATGTGGCATATTGTGGCAGCCTACAGGCAGCTTACTGTACCCTTTCCCTTGTTCAGTCTGGTGTGCGGGACAGCAGTGTGTCTGACTATGGAGTCACCTATTACAACTGTATCAGGCATGTTGTTTCTCCTTCTGGCCTGTGACTGTTTGGCACACCAGCTTTGTGTACTATGTGTTGCATGTGCTATGTTTGGAGGTTGTTTGATTGGCTGTCTGCTTTAGAGGCCTCTGTTGGTTTGCTGTGTTTGTAATTTGTGCCTCCGGGAATGTTTTTCTGTGTTTATGTGTTTGGTTTGCAGTTGTGATAGGTCTATGTGGGACTGTGTTTGTGGTGTGTGTGGTTACCTTCTCCTCCTGACTAGTTTTGGGAGTACTGAGTTGAGGGAGCTCAGCCTCCAGTTTGGATAGATGGTTGCATCTCTCACATATATTTGTATTTCTTGGGTGGAGTTGGGGGTTGTCTGTGTACTTGGGGCAGGTGTAACATTGCCTCAGGATTCACAGATTCAACTTGTTGTGGCTGGCCTTAGTGGATTGTATGTGTGGACAGATTTTATTGCCATACTACTGATCAGTGATTACTTCATTGTTTATGTTTGCTCTATCATGTAGTAGCTTCCTCATTCTCTTGCATGGTTTGGTTATGGCTGGTGTCCACCATGCCAGATTCCTGTGTGTATGGCATTGTGTCTTGTTTTAATTTAGGATTGCATAATCCAAGCATTCCTGGCAGTGTTCATGGAATGGCTGTATTACAGGTTCTGAGGTGTGGCCCATATTTTGCACCTGCACAGGACCTTTAATGGATTCCACATCAGTTTGGAGGAGTGCAAATATTGCTTAACACATGTTTTCCACTGTGGTTTTCTGGCCAGGGACTGTGGTCAGGATTTGTATATCCAGTGTTATTACTCTATGGTCTGGTTTTACCAGTGAGCAATACACTTCTCATCTTGCCATCCAGTACCCATGTTGCTGATTATCACATCCAGTATGCTTACCCCTCTTGTGGGAGTGGTACGTTGTTCCTGGGCCTTTTGGTTTATGGATTCTATGAACTTTTGTCCTACACTTGGAGCTAGTATAATGCTCCCAGTCTATGTCTGGGTATTTTCAGTCACCCAATATAATGTGGTTTGGAGGACTTGATATATTCATGTATTCCAGCATAGGCCAGGTGCAGTTCCTGGTGTTGGGACAGTAGTCTGTAGCAGGATATAAACTGGGGGGGGGGCAGTTTTAGCCACTGTTAATTGACCATGGCTAGTCCATGCTCCTTTTTGTTGTGGTACCAACATGGGGGTGTGGTTATCCTTGACAATTCTTGCTAGTCACCCTCCTTTTGTAGCTTGTTCCAAGTTTTGAGGCTGTACAGCACAGTATGAGGTGTAACCTGGTAGTGTGAGGGTGCTGTTGTGAGCCTTGGCTCAGTTTTCTGTTACAGCACAGATATCAACATTCTCCATACTGGGTGAGTTTAGACTGCATGCATCTTGCTGTTTCGACTTATCCCTTATCTTATTCTTATCCCTTCTGATACCTATGGAGATAGGTTTGTGTTTTGAGCCTTACCTATTCAGGGCACACTGTGGGTGACAACAGCCTTTGCCAGTATCCATACGGCCTGCACTGAAGCAGGTGGTGCATCATGTCATGCTCAGCATGTCATCCCAGACTGGCACACATTGGATCCCCTTTGACTAACTGTGATACTTCAGTCAATTATTGCACTTGATCATCTCATTGTCATGTTGTGGCATGATGCTTGGTGAGGGTACGATGTTAGTCAGGGTCCTCAGATGTACATATAGTACATGGTGTTACATTACTTAACACATAGCATTCATGCCTCAGGTGGTGCTGCAGGGCTGCCTCTGTTGGATGCGCATATTACACTTCCCTGTACATGTTTGAGAGCAGGTTGTGTCATGTTAGGCATCCCTGTTACTATATGAGTGAGTCAGAGAGGGGTATCATTCCCAGGGTTCCTACTGAGCCAGTGTATGTGCTATGCGTTGCCTCTTTGCCAAGGCCAGGGCATACTGGGCATGCCTCCTTCTGCCTACTGGGGCAGGCTCAGGTTGTTCCTCCTCCGAGTCACGTTCTGCCTGTGATCGCCTTGGCAATGGTGGGGGGCTGTTTGGCCCGGCCCTATGCTGGTCCTGCTGCAGCTGTTTTCGCAAGATCATATTATGTAGCATAGCACATACCATGACAATTTGGGTACATGTAGTTGGTGTGTACTGCAAGGCTCCACCAGATGTGTCCAGACACCGGAACCGTGACTTGAGCAGCCCAAACACACGCTCTATTACATTACGTGTTTGTGCGTGTGCCTCATTATGGCGTTCCTGTTCAGGTGTGTGTGCGTTTCTGATGGGTGTCATCAACCACGGCTCCAGTGCATAACCTGCATCCCCCACTAGGTGTCCGTGCGGGATGTCCCCATTGGCAAATGTCTGGTACAGCTGCGTCAAATGCCAGATGTGGGAATCATGGTAGCTCCCAGGACAGCCAGCACACACATTCATTATTATGCCCTGGGCATCACACACGACCTGGCAGTTGATGGAGGGGAAGCCCTTGCCGTTGATGTATGCCCTACCCCGCTCACCGGCTGGTGCTTTGATGCGTATGTGCGTGCAGTCTATTGCACCCACTACCTCAGGGTATTCCGCTATTTGCTGGAAGAGACGCATATTGCTGGCCAATACCTCACGGGCATTGGGGAAATATACATGATCACCGACATGTGCTGACATGGCATCCAGGAACTGGTGCAGTACCCTGGAGGCTGATGCCTGTGATATCCCCATCATATCACCAGTCGGTCTCTGGAAGGTACCTGTTGCTAGTATTCTTAGGCCAACACATACCTTGGTTTCCACTGGGATGGGTTCCCCTCTGTTGGTTCTGTGTTGAGGCGTGGCCTGCACAGCTCCACTATTTGCTGCAGGAGGTCTCTGTCCACTCTATAGCCTACTATCTCCAGCTCATGTAACCCGTGGTAGGTGACCCTGGGCCTGTACACTCTTCTCCGTCTCCTCACTGTGGGTTGTCTGGCACCATCTGCATTGTCACCACCCTCAGCAAGTCGCCTATGTCTCATTATGACAGCTATGGCAGCCCCTAACATTTCTGCTCTGAGTTCAGCTTTTTCAGTTTTCACTTCTGATAACTTAACTCCTGTCTTGCAGTGTCTCTTGAGAGAAACATCCTGCACTGCTGTTTGCAGAGTTTTAAGTGCTGGGCTGGGCTACTATTCTGCCTGTGTAATCGCCTGCATCTAATTGTTTTCACCTGCTAGCTCCAGCAGTATTCCCTGCTAACTTCCTACTAAATCTGTTGCTTCCTTTTTCCTTTCTGTTTCCTCAGGGTGGAGCCGTGTGTAAACCAGCAGAAACACGCTCACAGTGGCTTACACGCGCGCACACATACTTACACGGTTCAGAATCTGCTTATTCAGATTAAAACGTGTGCATGCCCGTGCAAACAGTGTTAAACATCTCCCAACACGCTCCCACATGCTCAGTCTGCCTTACACGCGCGCACACTGCCTTACTCGCGCTTCATGGCACGCACACGTGCGCATACATATCCAGCAAGAAACTTTGGTGTAGGCAACAGTGTACACCTTCCATTTCTTGACTTTCTCATGCTTAGTTAGTGGCACACCTCTTTCCATGATATCTGTCTGACATCTGTCATGTAACTCTAACCTCCAATGAACTGCATTTCTTTCTACCATTCCCCCTGTGATGTCACCTATCTCCTACTCTGTTCCTCCCCCTTCTGTAACTCTTACACTACTCAGACTGTGCTCATTTGCTATGTGACAGTGGAATTCAGTATCCTTACACTCATTTGCATCAGATTGCCTACTAATGCTTAGTTACATGTCTTAGACTCAGCTTCCCCCCTTAGCAACCACTACACGGTGGCCATGTTGGTTTTGGTCTGCTGGTCCCTGCATTGACATTCCATGTATTGCATAAAACCCACATTTGTGGGTTTAAAACCTTCGCTTTTATGTTCTATACAGCGCAGCCCATTTGCGCGGGGCTGCGCTGGGTTTAAACATCGGCAATCGCCAAAAAAAAAATTATATTTTTATTACATTTGCATCAGGTTACCTTGCCAATGGCCACATATTTGGCCATTGGCATGCTGCCTGACACATATGCACCCTTTATTTGGAGCTGAAATGGCTCCATTGCAGTTTTGCAGAAAGCGTGCAGTTGTCAACTGAGTACATTTCTGCAGCTAAAACGGCTCTTACATGGGCTGTTCTGGGCTTCCTGGATTGCTAATCATCCTCATTTGCATGCTATTCGGCTGCAAGTGAGGTGATTATTTATCCACCCACTCCGTGTAAGAGCCGTTTTAGCTTGTCTCTTACACGGACTTTGGGCTGTTCCTGGATCATGAAGGCTGCATGGAGTCTTACACTACTCTTAGACTCCGTGCAAGCCTTCGTGAATCCGGCCCAGTATATATTAAGCAAACAAGAAACAATGCAACCATCAATAAGACAAAATGTTCCTAACCTTATAGAACATATAATATTACTAACGAATCAACCCATTACTGGAAAGGGATACTTATCATCTATTTATAAAACTAACAAAAAATTAAAAATGCATAATAATGACAAAATATGGAATTATTATAGATCAGTTAATGGACATGTGCCAAATGACAGAGGTAAAAAACTAATTCTTCTCTCTCCAAAGCAGACATCACTTTCATTACATTGGGGACTTTTTACATGGCAATTCATACACAGATCTTATGTAACCCCTCATAAAATGGAACTTATGTTTAAGAAAAATATTGGCTGCTGGAGATGTGATTTATCAATAAAAGCAGACTGGCAACATATGTTCTACGAATGCCATTTGATTAAACCATATTGGGATAAAATAAATTATTTTCTGCAAATGGTATTCAATGATAAATTCCAGATTTCCAAATCTATTATTTTGTTTAATGCACCTGTACCGACTGTGTGCCAAGAACAAAATATGTAATCTTATGGACTCTCCTAGCTATTGCAAGGAAGAACATTACATCAAACTGGAAATCCAAAGCTTCTCCAACTTTTAAGCAATTCATGAATATGGTGTCAGCAGTATCGCAATTGGAAATGAACACTATTAAAGGAAGAACTGAAAGAACTACATCATTATACGTAGCATGGCAAAAAGTAACTGAAATACTGGAGAATAATGAATGCAGCAGATTATAATCAGGAAACAATTGTATAGAAAGTCAATTATATGTCAACAATAGACACCCTTGTAAATACTTTATTTTGGTTTTAATGTTTGATATCTGTTTGGAGGTTTTAGCCTACCTTTTTAGATAATTTGTAAATACTTCATTGTAATAAATAACCTGCATTCATGTTTTCTTGTTTTTGGAAATGAATAAAAATATTTACAAAAAAAAAGAATGTAACCACATTGTACCCTACTGGAAAAGAACAGAGTTAACTTGCAAACTCTAAGAAAATAAGTGAATAGTTTTACAATTGTGCTTATCTCGGTTTCAAGGCAGCTAGGAGACACAATGTCTACAGACAGAAGTTCTTTCTATTGTCTGGAAAAAGAAATAATCACAGGTTTCATATGTAAAAGTTTTAACTGTTTTATGACTTCTAGTTTAAGGCAAATTTCTGAGAGATAAGTATTTTTCACACAGACGTGCTAAATTTTAAGTTTCTGTTAGCCTGGGAACTGAAGGCAGGTGACAAGTGTGATGTCATCCAGCAGACCCAACAGTAATATTTTGATAATTTTGAACTCTCTCAGAGACTTTGCATTTTGTATTTGTCTTTGGACCTAGAAACATAATCTCATCAGCATTTCTGCCTTGCTATAGTAAGTACTAGATTATAGTAATCTCTCTTAGAGATAGATAGGAATATAGTAAGATTAGTTTAGATGTTTTCTGTATTTACGTGAGATTGTCCTGCAATATTTTTTTTATATTTTCTGTGATTCTGAACTTTGTTGTCACTATATTGAGTTATTGAGTATTGTCTTGTTCTTTTATTTATTTTTAAATATATTTAAACCTTTCAATTGTGGCTGGTTTGTTTAGAAATAATTAAGCTCTGTGAGTACTTGCATACAGTATGTATTTGGTAACACTGTATAGGTCACTCCAATAACCTTACTGTTGGTCACACTTACCATTTGGATAATAGCAACATAACTCAGTAGAATTGGTTACCCTTTGGGTAGGGCCTTATAGTATCTGATAAGTAGTGGTTGGTGGCAGCAGGTACTACCTTATAGTCTGGGCAGAAGGAGGCATGGCAAGTGAACCTGTGCCAGTCTTCCCAGGAGTATCTGTGTGTTTGTATATAAATCAAATCTCAAAGTGTGTGTGTGTGTGTCAGCTACTTGGGCCGGTACATGAAGCACTGGGTGGACTGAGAGGGTGCTGGAGGTTTTTACTTGACCGCTTGGCTGAGATCTTAACCCTATAGCTGTGCCAGTGGAGAGTCTTATTGGGGATCTGGAGAAAGAGGGAGAAACCAGCCCCAGACTGACTGTAATCTCTGTGTGCTCTTAAGGGAAAGTGTACTTTACTGTGTGTGTGCTTGTCATCCTCCCAGTGAGCACGACCCTCACTGGTGCTAGTGGTGAGGATTGAGGCTCCTTGATTAATGTGCCAGTGCAGGGGCATCACACATGTCACAGCCATACATGTATAGTTTGAAATGCTTTGCAGGGGATGTGTATGGCTACATACAGGCAGGTAAAATTGCACAAAACACGGCAACAGCAAAGAACCAGTCCACTGAATTTTAATAAAACAAAAAGATGAAGAAACATAACATGAAGCGCTTTTTGTCCAGCTCAATAGCTAGACTTATTCAGATACTAAAATCAAAATTTACTCTTGTTAAATACATTCTCTTACATGTCACATGACTAATTACCTACTTAATTTAAATGCAAATAGTTAACTCTTACATTACATATCTTATTCTGAGAAACCAAGTTCAACAGTGATCTTGAACAAAAACTTAACTTTAAAAAACATAAACTCCTACCAGTATCTAAAACCACTAAATTGCCATATTGCATTCTGTTTAAAATCCACTTATCAAACTCTTAAGTTTCAAATAGCTCAAAATAGAGCATGTTTCATTTAAATCTGGGTTCTAGCAGGCGTTTAATCTAAATTGCCAGAATAACTCCAGTTGTTCAGGTAATATACTGCTTGGACTCCCTCTAGTGTCCTGAACTATTTGATCTATTATTTTGAACATAAACCAATGGTATGGAAAATGTTCAATATGCCTGGGCAATGCATTTTCTACTTTTTTATATTAATAGCATATAAATGCTCATGCACCCGTTCTTTCAATTTTCTATCGGTTTTATCAATATAGAAAGCAGGGCATGAGACACATATGTCATGTAAACTACCATTCTAGTATTACAGGTAAACCTGTTCCTTATTAAATATTCTTTATTCCTAATATAAAATGTTTGACCGGTCTCCATAAATCTACAGTAGTTACATGACTCACACTTATACATACCAGGGGTCCTGGTGGTCTTCACTACAGTTCGCTCCATAATGCTTTTTAGGTTGTTCCCTTTCCTAAAAGTAATGGTAGGAAAGGCACCAACCTTGTTACATATTTCCCTGTCATTGATCAATAAATTCCAACTTTTTACAATTATTTTCTTCAGATCCTTTGCATCAGTACTGTATGTAACTATAAAACTTAGATTATATATTCTATTTACATCATTAACAGGTGGCTCCACTAGTTGACTGTGGTCATCTCCTGTGGTGACTACAGAACTACATGTTGATGGTGATATTCTTTCTTTTAATATTGGTTTGTAAAAAACGTTCCTCTCTTAGTTGTTACCTCTATGGTTAATCCATCAATGAAAGGGTCTGGATAGCCCCTTTTCAAAAACATTGTTTTAAGGTGTTCACATTCTACTTTAAAATCACTATCAAGTGTCACCATTCTGGCCGCTCTCAATAATTGACTTTTTACTACAGATCTTTTTTGACTATATGGGTGTGAACTGGTAAAGTGTAAAAATGTATCTGAATATGTCTTCTTCCTATATGGTCTATATTAGAACACTGAACATTCAAAATTTTGAGTGTTCTAATATCAAACCCTATGAATCAAAAATGTAAAACATTGAACATTCAGAACAACAAATTTTTTCTTAGGGAAAAAATTTGCTGCTTCAAAACACATACACACAACACAAGCACACCGAACAAACAGCAATCCACACACATACACCTAAACTCTTACACCTAACCATCCACTAAACTATACATACACCACTAACTATCCACTTACCTTAACCCAAACCCTAACCCTAAGGTCTGTCACTATCACACAGTCACCTCACCCACACCCTAACCCTAACTCACCTAACCCGCCCTAACCTTCACATCCACACAATTGCACACTTACCTGAACCCGACCCGTAACTTTCCACCACAGTGCTGAAAATACCAAAGCAACAGAAACTGACAACCAAATTATTTCCCTAAAAAAAAATTTGGTTTTCTGTTTCTTCGATATTTTCAGCATTCGCTGAAAATGGGTCGATATTAGAACACTCGAAATTTTGAATGTTCGGTGTTCTAATATAGACCCTTCCTATATATTGTTGCTGTATAACTAGCCTGATTCCTGTCCTTCTTTAGAATTATTAAACTGGTCTAATATTTGTTGGGCAATCTGTTCATCTCCCTTTAATATAATAAAGATGTCATCCAGAAATCTAGTGTAATAGTGTAAGTACATCATGATGTTACTATTACTAAAAACATATTGTTGTTCCCAATGAGCCATCACTAGATTTGCTACACTTGCCCTGCATGGCGAGCCCATCACTATCCCTACTGTTTGTAGGTAGATTTCCTGGTTGAAGATTAAATAATTGTTGTTTAAAATAATCTCTAAGAGTCCTTCTACTAGTCTGATGTCTGATGATGGAGCTCCATTATCACGCATCTTAGCTTTGAACCATTCGACCCCTTCTTCATGGGGAAGTGAACTGTATAGATCACAGACATCAACTGTCAAAAAATTATATTCTTCTCTAAATTCAAGCATGTTTATGTCAGACAAAAAGGAGCAGGAGTCTCTACAAA
This sequence comes from Protopterus annectens, assembly GCF_019279795.1. Taxonomy (NCBI): domain Eukaryota; kingdom Metazoa; phylum Chordata; order Ceratodontiformes; family Protopteridae; genus Protopterus; species Protopterus annectens. The sequence goes on along the minus strand of NC_056733.1, from coordinate 1,500,629,536 downwards.
TGTGTTTTTCTTTACTCACATGTTTTTTTAGGATCAGGTCTACTAATTTAGCACTAGCATAAGTAATAGTGTGTCTTGCATCCACCAAAGCTCGCATAATTTTAACTGTCTTTATTTTCTCTTGTTAGGCGATTGTAATAGACTTTCATTAAAAGAAAACAACAATGTTTCTAGGAATGAATTTAAAGCCTTATATAATTTAAGACACTTACCAGTCAGATTAATGAAACCTGACAAGGGGGTGGATTAGTAGTGATGGATACGAGTGCATACAATGTAAAAATGAAAACAGTGCTTAACAGTGAGACATATAAAAAAGCTAGCCTAAATGAATTGAATAGAGGTTATAAACAAATCAGTAGTTATTTGAACAACGTGTTTATAGAAGCTACTATAGCTATGAACACACAGTTATTTAATAACATTGTTTCCTAAGATTCCTACAATGTTTGGTGTACCAAAAAATACACAAGAGTGTCTCTGATCCAACTATGCAAGCTTTGGTGGATGCAAGACACTCTATTACTTATGAAAGTGCTAAATTAGTAGACCTGATGCTAAAAAGACATTTAAAAGAACTACCCACTAGTAAAACCATGTATCCACTATTACCCAGCCTGTCAGTTAACTAATATAATACAAAAAATACAAAGAGTATAAAAAAAATCACAAAAGTAATTCTACTAAAGTCCAGTGATGTAAACAAACAACAAATGTCCAGAAGAAATAATCCATTACCTCTGCAGACTCTTCAGTTTTGAAACACAAGACAAGGAACATACATCATTAGCCCTGGAGGTTTTAAATGAATTGCTCATTTTGCAGAATAAGTAATTATTTAGTACAGTTTTTAAAACAAAGTTTTTTATAATATTTTTTTAAATCAGGTCATCCTTAGTGTGCATGTTTATTCTTGGTCAGTTTTATTCATGCTTGCTTATTTATTCATGCTTATTCACTTAGTATTTGTATTTATATTGAAATGCTTTTAAATATTTGTAACTTTTGCTTTTTGAAGCTAATTGATGTTCAGTATGTGACACTTTAAATAGCTGCATTTTGCATTAGTTCTGTTTGTCTGATGAAGTCTTGCTCATAGAAGCAAGACAAAAGTGCTTACACTACTTGTTTTTATGAATTAAAACTTGTCCCCGTGGATTATATTTTGTTCCTTGGATTTGTCTTGCCACCTGTGGTTATTTTTCAGTATTTTTTGCAATTATTTTTTACAAGTTTGTTAGTGACATAGCTAACCTGTCAGCCAACGGGTTCTGTGAAAACTTCCCTCCCCTGTCCCCACCATATGTACCCCATGATATCCCTAAAACCTGTCCCCTACCTTATATCTCTAAACATCAGGTCATAAATGCCCTCTCTAAGGCCAAAAACACAGCATCTATGGGACCTGATACATCCCAGGCTGGGTCCTGCATGGGCCCCAGCAAGAATAAGCAACACCATTGCGTACTCTTTTTATCATTGTCTAAGCATCAGCTTCATCCCAACTGAATAGAAAACAGACACCGTTATTCCCTTACAAAAAGATGGTGCTTCTACTGACCCTGAGAACTATAAACCAATTAGCCTGGCTAGCCTTATTTGCAAGGCCATGGAGCAAATCATCATGGACATTATCAATAAGGATATAGGTAATCTTTAAACACTTGATCCTACTCAGATTTGTCAAAGAGAGATCATGCCTGTTTAACCTGACTGATAGAACCCATATAGTCAAAATAGGGGAATCCACCTCCAACTGCAGACCTGTAACCAGTGGTGTTCCACAAGGATCAGTACTGGAACTGCTACTGTTTGAAATCTTTTTCTCCGAAGTACAAGTAAAAATTAAAGGTCTGTTTCTGACAAAGTTTGCTGATGACTTTAAACTGCAGTCATCAGCAATCTCCAAATGATGCCAACATCCTACAAGAGGGTCTTATGCAAACAAATGATTGCTGCCAAAGTCATGGCCTTAAACTCAATGCAAAAACTGTATTATCATCTCTTTCGGTTAGAGCAATGTTCCTGCTAACTATCTCATCAATAACAACACCCTAACTATGCACTTAGTGGGGAGAGACCTGGGCACACAGGTTAAGACCAACCTTACCTTTGATCACCATGAGTCCATAGTGGTAAGAAGGGCATTCTATATTGCTCATCTCATAAGTAAGGGCATTCCAGAAAAAAATAAGTTATAGCCTCCCGTTACTCTACCCTCATCAGACCAATAATTGAGTACAACTCCCCTTTTGGTATGTACCTTTCCAAGCACCTGCAGCAATTGGAGAGTCCACAAAGGTTCCTCACAAGGAAAAGTCAAGGTCTTCAGCATCTGTGCTATGTGGATCATCTGAAATCACTGTCACTTTATTCTGTTTCATACAGACTACTCAGAGGCAATTTCTGGCTTACATATAAAGCAATCTCTGACCCTGCTTTATTGGAAATGCTGCATGTCTGCAAGTCAAATGGTACATGGGTTTCTCACTCTAAAGACCTTAACCTGGCATGTGATATTAATAGAACCTGCTGGAGGGACAGATTTGTCTCCCAGAAGTTACCCTACCTTTGGAACAGTCTCCCACATCATGTCAAACAGACCATCTCATTGGTCCTCTTCAAACGCAATCTGGATGATTGGATGGGTAAACATAAATTTATCCTGGGGGTTCCATCTGTGTCCCTCTTGGTTGCTGATTGTGGACATAAGGGTAGAACGTGGCTAGGCCTGTAAGGACCATAGGACCATTAGCCTAGTAACTTCCTATGATCCTATAGTACGCTTGCAGATAAAAAGGTTTAACGATTACAAATAATGACAGTGTCTCTCCATAAGATTCAGAGGAATTTCAATGCTATTTCAGTGTAATAACCTTGTACACATTGCCAATATACAACCTCCGTCTTTTCATCCTTAAAAAAGGATGAAGAGGTCACTTAATTCCATGATCAAAGTGGCAGCAGTCATCCAATCATACAGGTTTAATTTTAAGGAAGATATAGAATCAAACTGTTTAGCCTGCAGAGGAAATTTATTCCAGAGAAGGAGAAGGCAATGGGTGATGAATCTCTCTCTCTACATCACATTCTAGTTATCTGCTGATAAAGATTTGTGCACTGGGTCTACTGCTAGTTGAGCTATTTGTCTTACTGCAATATGGGAGGTTAAGAGCCATTTGATGTCTAATGGTGCAGTAAGCAAAGCACTGATCACCTCACCATAGTCATTTCCAAGAATTTAACCATATTCATTATGCAGGATTTACTCTTGAAAAAATTAAATTGCAATAGGTCCATCCTGTGATAAGATTTTTAATATCATAGTTTATCAGGTCAGTTATAAGAAGTTCCATGCCTTTACAAATAAAACTTGTCATCGTGATGGTCTTATAATTCCAGGGATTAGTGGTGGGGGCACCCTGATGGAGTGGCACCACTACTGCTGTTGTGTGTCAAACCTCAAAGACAGTCAGTGGCTACACTCAGGTTAAACAGTTTAAGAAGCAGCTCTGCCAGGGCTTGTTTAAAGGAGTTTATTAAAAAATGGGTTCCATTAAGGAAATATTTTTATTCTTGGAGAGCACAGTCAGTACATATTCTTTAGTGATGATCGGGAAGTCTGAGAAAATCAGGGATAAGTGGTGTTTGGATAGTGATCTCTGGGTAAGATTCTCACTGATTTTTTTTGCTAGTATACCAGCTATGTCTACTGGATCAGAGCAGGTTGTGTTATTATGAAGAAGTTTAGAGCAATGTTGGATATTTCTTAGTTTCCTAACATTGCTAAAGAAGGATTTATAATTAACCTTTACTCCAGATCTTAACCTATATTCATGGGCTGCTTTAGTAGAACCGATAATATTTTTCACATTTTTAGTCAATTTTCTGACATTATCCTTGATGTGGGTCTTTTGACTGGCTCCATGCAAATTTTTTAATAGCTATTTGCCTATGGGCTACAGATCCCATAGTCTGCAGCACCTTGACGTGGTACAGAAGCCTGTTAAAATGCAGTACTGTGGCTTGTCCTACAGCAGCACTGCTACTAAAAGTCAGTCATGATAATGTTTTTTGTTAGATGTCTGGAGGATATGCCACTCTATGAAAATATTGTCACAACTAAGCATTTGGGTACAGCTCCACTGGAATGAAGTCTGCAAAAATTTAAATGGGAAGGTATTTTGATTTTTGACCCATGAAAATGCACTTTTGGAATAAAATGTTCACACTGCTTCATCATGCAAGTAATTACCATCCTGGCATATAGTTGTCAGTGATCCATTCAGGGAGCAGAACTATGAAAGGGGTGTGGCTTGGTTTGCAGTAGTTCATTCATACCACCCACTCACAACTCTGGCCAATTTAGAGTGTCCAGTCCGCCTACTGCATGTCTTTGGAATGTGGGAGGAAACCCACACAAACATAAAGACTCCGCACAGAAGGCACCCCAGCCAAGAATCAAAGTGTGGAACCTCTTGCTGGGAAACCACAACACTATCTGCTTTGCCACTGTGCCACTCTTTTTTTTTTTTTTTTTTTTTTTAGCTTATTGTATGGCAAATGAAACTGCATAAGCATGTTAAGATAAATTGTCAACTTCTTTGAATCACGTGCATATTTTTCTGCAGATATTTATTTGGAGCTCTTCCGGGAGCATGGGTCAGGTCTATAAACATTCTGATGACCTGTCCACTTTTTATTAGCAACTGGGTGAATAATTAAAGATAGTACCATGCAATAGTAGTTTAAGCAAATAAATGACATTTCAGATCAGCAGGCAAGCATAGTTGTGCATGGAGTGGCTGGATTTTGCAAATCAGTAAATGAAGACCAAGCTTTCGTTTGGAATGGTATCTGAAGTACTAGTAATAATAATAGCAAGCTGCAGCAAATCAAGGATGCATTTTATACTTCTGAAGGTTGAAGTATAAGTTTACAGTAGTGCAATAAACCACAGAGACTTTCAGAAAGGAAGGCAAACTTAAAATTAAAAGTTAAAAAATTTAAAATGACTTTCTGCTTATAGTTTGAATATTTAACTTAAAAGTATGAATTAGAACTGCTAGAGCCTATTTCTCAAGTCATATGGCCTTTAATTTCTTGGTGGATCACAGATTGAGACTGTTTCAATAACAGTTTTATTGCCTCTGAAGGTATTGTCATGGTTATTGGTGACAGCCAGATTCTTGCTATTACAACAGACCTAATCAAGGGTAGAGAAAGTAGGCAGATGGGTATTAAGGAAGACATGATAAGCAGTAAGTAGCTTTTGCAGTATAGATTGGTGGGGTAACTGCTGCAGATGTATATATATATATATATATATATATATATATATATATATATATATATATATATATATATATATATATAAATAAATATATATATATATATAAATATATATATATATATATATATATCTATGAATGAGGCCCAATGGTGGTCAGTGGGGGGAAGGTTTGCTGATTGAAACAAGATAAGTGCATCTCATCACGCATTATTTGCGTGTTGTATTGGGTTGCATGCAGATAGGTGATACAGAAGCCTTACATTAGGCCACTCAGCTTTTGTAGGTGGGCATTAAGATCAGAATATAGGGTAAACTGAATAAGATAAAATATTGGCAGAGTTTATGCTTAGTCATAAGCTGCAATTAAATGAGACCTGTTTTGCAGGTACAGGCATATTTACTTCTGAGATTGGATCTACACCCAGAAAGAAAATTACTTTGCTGGGTCTATACATACTGGGAAGTGAAATTAATTTATAAATGGGAAGGCTAGAGGGAGAACCTGATTGACTTCTTCAAATCAGTCTCCAGAGCCATGGACAAGGGTAAGGTGGTCCACGCAGCCTATCTAGACCTTGCCAAGGCCTTTGACACCATCCCCCACTCTGGAATCAAAGATAAACTTACTAAGCTGGGCATTAATCCCTACGTCACCCAATGGGTTGCTAACTGGCTTACTGATAGAACTAACACTGTAAAAGTAGCCAACTCCAAATCCAGCTCCAGACAAGTGACAAGTGGAGTACCTCAGGGTTCAGTCCTGGGACTGCTCTTGTTTGGCATCTACTTCTCTGAAGTGCAGGCCAACACTAAGGGACTCTGGCTCACAAAATTCGCAGATGACTGCAAACTGGGAGCCATTATTGAATCCCCAAATGATGTGGATACTCTGCAAAAGGGCCTTACAGAAACAGATGCTTGGTGCCAGAGCCATGGGCTCTAGCTCAATGCCAAGAAATGTATAGTTATCCCCTTAGGGAAAAAACATGTACCCATGAATTACCATATAGGTGGCAGTGCACTAAACACCAAAAGTGTGATAAGAGACTTAGGGACACAAGTGGACAGTGGTTTCACCTTCGATAACCACATCGCCACAACTGTCAGGAAATCCTTCTATGTGGCACACCTCATCACTAAGTGCTTTTCATCCAGAAAAAAGGTCATTGTCCCACGGTACTCATCCCTCATTAGACCCATTATAGAATACAATGCCACATTTGGTATGTACCTCTCAAGACATCTGCAACAACTGGAAAGACCGCAGAAATACCTCACTAAAAGAATCACAGGCCTAAAGCAGATGCCCTACGCTGACCGCCTTAAAAACCTCCAGCTATACTTTGTCACATATTGTCTACTCAGAGGCGATCTCTGCTTAACATACAAGGCCATGTCAAACCCAGAGCTGTTGGCCATGCTACACTTAAAGAAATCCCCATCCCTCAGAGCCACATGCTCCAGGGATCTAAACCTTGTCATCACAATAAACAAAACATGCTGGAGGGATAGGTTCCTCACCCAGAGACTCCCCAGACTCTGGAATAGATTGCCCATACATGTCAAGCAGTGTGCCTCTTTGGCCCTTTTCAAAAGGAACCTTGATGATTGGATGGGAGAAAGGAAATTCATCCCAGGGATCACGTCAGTCGCCCTGCTAGACAGGGGTCCAGGGAAGTAAATAGTGTGAGAAGAAATAGCCAGGGAATTGTTATGGCTAGGCTTGTATAGGCCCTAGGGCTGATAGCCTAGTACCAACCTATGAACCTATGAACCTAAGAAAGATGTCACAGGCCTGGAAATATCCTGGTACCGAGTGGGAGAGCACATCACAAATATGGGTGTGGTACAACTCAGTGGCCACATGATTAGTAGTAATGCATTGAAAGACTATTTAGTCTAACTCAGGCTTTTCAGCAATACCTTGATGGTTAAATTGAATACGGTTATCCAAATACTCCAGCATTACTCTAAGAGTTTCAGAAAGAAGACCCTTAACTGAGTTAAAAGCTGAGTAGTTGATACTAAGGCAGTTCAAGGAGTAAAATGGAGGGGACAAGGGGAGTCAAAAAGTACACAAAGGCACCGATAATCACTATAAAATCCAAAGGTACCCTGAATATGGAATTGAGACTCCATGAAATAGTGCTGAATCACAAATTTATTTAGCAGAACAGAACACACATTAACGCTGTTACAAAACACACACTATGTTTTCATTTCAGTTACTTCATCAGATGCTGACTGAATGCTAACAGTTTGCATTTATAATGCCTCCAATAAAAGAAGTTCATCAATCACATAACCTATCACATAAAGGAAAAGCTAACTTAATTAATACAGAGATTAATAAACTGACTACTGTGAATTTCCTAGTAACATCATGTAAAATATTGTTTAAAAATAAAAAAATCCCCGGGATTCATGAAGCTTGCGCCAGGCGCAGGCATAGGTGGAATAATGCCAAATATGGCCATCGAGCGATTCAGGTACGATCCAATACCACGTGCACTACCGGCGTACGCCAGAACTGCACAGCCCTCGGCATAGGTATGCTAAACACCCCATGTGCAGTGTCGCACCATGCAAATGAAGGCATATAGTGATCCATGAAGTGGTGCAGGTGTAGCGTAAGGCCACAGAAATGTAAACCAAAAAACACGGTTTACATTTTCCCAAACAGAACATCTGAGCTATGGAAGTGGACCAGACTCATGTATTACAAAGTTAACATATGCCAATGGCTAAATACAGAGCCAATGGCATAAGAAAGGATGCACAACACCTAAAAAACAACTTTAATGTCATGTCCACAGTAATGCAAAGTACAACCGCAGGGCATGTGTGCGCAAACTGGAACATAAAGAAAATATATAAAAATGTCATAAAATCGCAATGTAATACAAATCAGGTGTACACCATAATACACAATGGTAGGCATGGAACACCACAACAAAGGTGCAAGGGTTGCTAAGGGCCTGCAACAGTGTTTGGCATGGTAACTATGAATTAGTAGTCAATGCCATGCAAATGAGGCAGATAATACTGAATCGCAAATGTCCCGCCGGATGAAGGTTGAACCATACGGCGCAGCGCTATAACACCAAGGAGTGGCTCAGAGGAGATACATGACATCAGCAGAGGGGTGTGCCACTGTAGCAGTAAGCACATTGGAGCAATGCAAATCTGGCCTGTCCGTTGCTAAGCAAAGCTGCAGGACAGGGGTGGGGAGGAAGGTATAGAATCGTTTAGTTGAGAGCACACATGGTGCCCAAAAGCACATGTGTACGGGGATGAAAACGTCCCCGAAACCCAGTAAGCGGATGCACGCGGCACGAACAATAGCACAAACAGGAAGGTCAGGGGAAGAAAAGAAGGAAATGCCAAAATAGGGTAATTGGCATACTAATGAGCAATCAACACCAATCAACTCATGGCGGCCAATCGACGGCAGCTGTCAAGTCTGCTCGCAGAAACCTGCAAAACAGGATAGGGGAGGCATTGGAATGCAAAGAAAGGAGGGGAGGCATTGGATTGCAAAGATAGGAGATCTGTCATAGCAGAGCAAAGCAAACTGACAGTAGACCGGCAATAGCACACATTACGCATTACCTGGCGTAGGTCTAGGAAAGTACAAATTAAAGCAGGCTGCCATATGCATGCCAGAAAATGGTAGGTGGAACATGCAGAAATGTAAAGGGAAGGTCAAGAGGTAATCCACAGCAGCCAAATGTAATTCAACACCAAAGGCACCACAATAGTATTTCCGGTAGTAAAACACATAAGATATCCTGTAGCTATGATCGTACATACACACCCTATGACATCATCGGTGTTCACAGCACAAAAGTATAAAGTGTGAAAGCACCCTACACACACCTGTGAATTCCCAAACACTGCACCATAGGTGTAAACACATGGGGAACTTTTAAAATGTACATGTTGGGAGCTGCCATAGCTGTGATTCATCAGCGTGTGTTAGAGACTGATGGAGTTGTGGAGGATGATGCTGACAACCACCGCAGGCCCCGGAGGAGGAGAAGAGTGTTCAGACCAAGGGTAACCTACCAGGGGCTACATGATCTGAAGATAGTAGAGCGTTACAGGGTGGACAGGGACATCTTACAGCAAATAGTGGAGCTGTGCCGGCCACGCCTGAGAACCAGAAATAACAGAGGGGAACCCATCCCAGTGGACATGAAGGTATGTGTAAGCATGCAAATACTAGCCACAGGTACCTTTCAAAGGCCAACTGGAGATATAATGGGGATCTCACAGGCATCAGCATCCAGGGTACTACACCAGTTCCTGGATGCCATGTTACCACATGCCAATGAGCATATATACTTCCCCTGAACTTAGGAGGAGTTGGCCAGCAATATGCATCACTTCCACCGTGTAGCACACTACCAGGAGGTACTGGGTGTGATAGACTGCACGCACATACAAATCAAGTCACCACCTGGTGAGCACGGTAGGCACTACATAAACTGCAAGGGATTCCACTCCATCAACTGCCAGGTCATGTGCAATGCCCAGGGCATAATCATGGATGTGTGTGCTGGCAGCCCTGGAAGCTACCATGACTCCCATATCTGGCATGCCTCACAGCTGTATCAGGTATTTGTCAGGGGGGACATCCCACATGGCCACCTTGTGGGGGATACTGGCTATGCACTGGAGCCGTGGATGATGACTCCCATCAGAAATGCAAACACCCATGCAAGAATGCCATAATGAGGCACATGCACAAACCAGAATCATCATAGAGCATGTGTTTGGGATGCTGAAATCATGGTTCCGGTGCTTGGACACATTTGGTGGAGCCTTGCAGTACTCTCCAGGCACATGTGCCCACATCGTCATAATATGTGCCATGCTACATAATATGATCCTGTGGAAACAGCTGCAGCAGGGACAAAATGGTGAAGGCCCTCATAGCCCACCGCATTTGCCAAGGCCATCACAGGCACAGAGGGATTCAGACCATGAACACACTGTGCCAGCCCCAGTAGGCAGACGGAGGCATGCCCAATATGCCTACGCCTTGGCAAAGAGGGAAGGTATAGCACATACGCTGACAGTGTAGGCCCCTACGGACTGACACACCTTTCCACCTGCACACACAGTAAAATGGATGGCACACAAGCACAACCACCTGTAAATTGTAATGTATAGGTGACCCACTGTGTGAATCCTACATAGGCAGCCCACAAACATTGTACACACAACAGCTATTGGAACACGGAATGTCAACACCTGAACAATACATGCGCCTATCAGCATATGTTGGTGCTGTGTGTATAGGTACCCAGGTACATCGGTGGGTACATGGCCGATTGTCAGAGGCCATACACCAAACGGGGCAAACAGTGTCCGCTGTCGCCACAACATTGAGTAACCAACTGTCGCATAGAGGAGCAGAGGCAATCATGGGAACACATGTGTTTAAGCACTGTTCTGCAGACACTCAGCACAGAGTCCCTGCTGCGTTAATGAGGGGCTCCACATAATATAATCATGGATGTTGTGTCAAGGCATGGGGTGTACCCATGACAGGTATTCATCACTCCAGCATGCTCCACCCACGGTCATTTGAAGGTGTAGCACAGTATTGCGTGTGGCTCACTGTGATATACATACCCTATGCCGGAGCACATACAGTAAACATCACATGGACATACCATTAACTGGACTCATCAATATGTAAACTAACTGAGTTACCCATGTGATTGCAGTATGGAGTAACAGCTGTAGTGTACTCCACGTACAAAACGACATAACACGTGTACAAATCCCAGATGGCCATATGTTAAATGCAGTGACCATCGGGCATGTTCCGGATCCCACGTCCTGCAAGGGATGTAACGTAATCCCGAAGGCACGAGTAATGCATGTCGGATGCAGGTCATCAGATCCATATGTTTAGCACACGTTACTGGGAATATGCATTGCCCACTGCTGGTAAGTGACGTTTAAATATGACTATATGGATATGCGCAAAACAGGGATAAGCTACTCCGAATATCGTGCAGATCACGGTGAATGATGTCCAGAACAGGTGAAACCAGCATTATATACCCCTGTACTAATAGCGCCTGCTCTGAAGGGTAAAAAGACCACTGTCGGGTGTAGAACACACAATCATGTATAGAATCACCTAACACTATTGCTAGGCAAGATGTACCTATGGTAGGGTTGCCACCTCTTCAAAGTACTAATGTGGGACATACGTCAGATGTCTGCAGGCCGACACATACACCCGGCCAGTACGGAAAGCAGAACTGCACTGTTTTGCCTAGATAAAAGCTCATTCTTGTAATGTTTACTTACTTATTCTGTTTGTTGGTTCAGATACAGAATAACTGTATTATGCGATTATTACATAAACTATAGGAAATAAGTATGTTCTAACATCACAGGACATTTGCCATGTTTACAAATATTTTGCAGGACACAACTGCCCAAAGAGGGACTGTCCCTCGCAGAGTGGGACAGCTGGCAACCCTAACCTATGGCAGGTGTGTAATGTGACAGGTACAGACACAAACGTGTGGATTCCAGGAAACAGTATACACCAACAAGTACACAATGAAAGGTGTAGCTTGCCTGTCACTTTCCCCATCAGATATATATATATATATATATATATATATATATATATATATATATATATATATATATATATATATATATATATATAATACAGATAGAAAGGGCGATAGAGTGATATATGTTAATATATACGGATTCAGCGATATCTGCAAATATATATAGATAGGTCAACGACAGTCATAATACCTTGGAGGTACAAATACTTAGGATACTGCCAACTATGGAATGTGTAACATACTGACATGCATAACCACGAGGCTGAAAGACCGAAAGAGAACAGTACAACCTCAAGTAATAGTATGATGATATGAATGGATAATTTGGTACCGCTTCCAGTGTTGCGGTCCACGTAGGTACTGTGTTCAACTGTGTGTGTGGGTGCCGTAGTCTGTGTATGTGTGTGTTGAGGGTGTCATGTGCGTCCCTGTGTGACTGTAATGTGTATGTGTGTTCGCATCATGTGTCTGCTAGTGCCAACTCGGAGATAGATGATTACGGTAGGTGTGGGTATAGCTAGCCGTAGGCATACAGTCACCACCTGTCCCACATTGGGAGGTACAGCCCCTCCCTGGGCAGGTGTGTCCCGACATAAAACATTACAAAGGGCAAATGTCCGAGATCGTAGGACATTAATATGCCCCATACATAATGTAATAGTTGCATTAAATAGTTATGCATGTATGTAAGAAACGTGAATGTTACATGCAATATGATAAGTAGCCAAAGTCCAACAACAATAGGTATGTATTGAGGATAAAAGTATGTGCTATCCTGTGTACTGACCATGGCTATGTGTTGGCCTGTAAACACCACTGTGTGTCCCGGAAGTGTCCAACAATGGCCATATGAAAAGGTGTCAACCCATGGCAAAGAGGTTCTGTTACCAACACAACCGCAATGACTGCAAATATCTGGGACAGACATACATGGGATAGCTGTCATGTAGACATATCTCTTTACATATTGCTGCAATTCCAGAGGTATGGAAGTATCAACCTCACCTGCATACTATATAGAAACCAATTAACAACGGCCCAATGTACAATCCCGTAACATAAGTCTACTAGCTGATAGCTCTTTAATAAGGGATGGACCCCACACACATATATATGGAATATGTAGAAATGCAAGGTCCACAAACCTGTATATGATAACGCACCACCCAATCATCTCCCACACTAGAAACTATAGCAATACAGACTGTAATAACAGCACAAACATCCAGTCAGTCAATTACAACTGCAGAACCGTCGACATACCTTGTGAGAGACACAATTAAAGGCTCCATGCAAAATTGCAGCCATTGTATAATGGAACAAATGGCGATGTTACAGGTTTTGTTTGCAATAGTCCGTTAACAGACGTTGGGATGACAGATACACCCACATGTTGAACCACATACTCTAGCTGTCACACACAATCCATGGGGGACATGAATCCAAAGTATACTTGTCTCTATGCATAGCAGTTGCAATTACACATAACAAAACGCAATACAGGCCATCTCCCCGAAGGTAGGGCAAATGGCTAACGCCCAAGTGGAGAAGTCAATTATACCCCACTGTTGCCACATAATTGGCGAATGTAGTAGCTGCAAAGCTGATATGCAAGTAATTAGTCACTCAGACTCACCAATAGGCGGCAGGAAACCACATGTTACAGGTATTGACGTATATAAGGAAGACTTGCTAGACATTCAAACCGTATGCTCATACAAAATACCCGTGTAAGCAGTGTGAAAGAGATAGAGACAAAAGTACGTAATGATAACAAGGTATGTAGAACACTCGGTATGTAAGTATGTATAGCATGTGTTGTATTAATTATTTACTGTATGTATAGCTCGCTTTGCATTAATTAAAAGTGTCCGCAATGCATAACGTGGGAAAAGGTATTTATGTAGTGATGTCTTGCTGAGCATACTTAAGCTTGTAGAAACTGTGCATCCAGCTGTGGGCCACAAGGTGCACATCACAGACACCACAAGGGATGCTACATGAGGGCTTTAAACAGAACAATTACATACAAGCCGCCGTCAGTGGTAGGGTATGTCCAACAAGTACGTGCCATAGCCAGAGATAGTATATGTTGATATACTGCCACAGTAGGCATGTGTATGGGCATATAATGACAATGACATGTTGAAGGTGGTCCCGCTGTGCAAGTATGCTTTGCATTATGGGATACTATGTAAAATATGTGTAATGTATAGTATTGTAGGTAGATATGTTAGATATTCTACACAGCATAACAGGCATATCATGCATACCACAGGTATTGTATATTGGCATGTACAATAACAGGATACATATGGCTTGTAGGCATGGGACATTGTAATAGCATGATAGCTAATCTAAATGGAAGGGCTACCAAGTAACCATGCACAAAGGACATGTAATACCTTCACAGGTTCATAGTGGGGTACTATGCAGTCTGGCAAGTCCATGTGTAAGCACAACCACAGTGTTCACACCAGTGGCACCTCTCTAGGGTAGTGTCCTGTGATCAGCAGACATGTGTTACCTGCACCTCTGCACAGTACAGCCACTGCAGTGATCCCTGGCATACATGTGTGTCCCAAACACCAAGGGAGGTATCACATGAACAGTGCTACTGAGTGTCCCTGCGTGATGTACATAGGAGTCATGTTCCAAAGCATGGTGAGTGTCCGGTTTTGGAATGTAACCCTCAAGCACATCCCACTCATTGTTGCGTGTGTGCACATATCCATGAGCATGTTGCTCACAGTGGCATCTGCGTATGTCACGTATGTGGAGTATATCCATTAATATTGTTGTGGACATGGGCCCTGTCTGTTCAGCAGAGGTCACCCCTGAGTATATAGTATGCAAATGTGTACAGACGTGGTGTCCATAGTTCAGCTGCATACCTTAGCTGTCAGAGCTCAGTAAAAATAAACTTCATGGCGTGTTAATGTTGTGGTATGTAAAGCTGTAGCTGTTGTGTAAGGTATACCCTAAATGGGGTGGTGTACCCTTGAATGTGTGTAGAAGTCTTAAGTTCAGAGGTACAATGGCTGGTTATGTAGCAGCTACACACCCAGTACAGATAAGTGTGGCCATGTAGAAGGATGTCCACACCACAGTGGCAATACAGTAATCACAGTAGTGGGTGTGACATACGTGTGTACTACAAACATGTACAATGTGACACGTATGTGGAGGACTTCCACCCATGTGATAGTGGGTGAATGGTGTAATGCAAAGGTGATGTCCATGGACCTTGTGTCATGCAGCTTGAGGCCATGATATTCATATCAGGTATCTGTCACAGTGACACCCGTATGGATGGAGTCAGTATAAGCTGGTGGCTCAATCATGGCACTTTGTATGCAGGGGTTTGTAAAGCTAGGCAGGGAAAGTCCTTCTTTGCTAGCCTGTACCTCAGGGAAGCATATACTGAACATGAGGGGCCCTATGATTGAGGACTGTGGTATGCCAAATGTAACTGAAATGCAGTAGGTACTATGTTATGCTACCCTCATTGTGTGTCCTGTCCATGATCCACGTTGCATAACATCCTGAGACATAGGATACGATGTGCAGGTGGATGGGTATGTTGTCAATACCAGAATGGAGAATGGTGCTGAGAGGCAATGAGAGGACAATGTAGGATGTGTGGACTCCCGCACCATCATCAACTACCCTGGTAACTGTATGAAAGGAGTCCACCAGGTGTAGGGGCCATGCTCTGGCCCTAACAAGTCCAACCTGGGTGGCATCAAAGGACCGGAGCCCAACAATGTCTCTGTGAATGACGTCCTTAATGATGTGCCCCATAGCCGTGCAGAACAGTTCAGTCAGGTGTGTAGGACTACAGTTCCACTCGTGCACTGTGGTGCCACCTGTGTGGAGTGTGATGAATGTTGCTGTGTGCCCTTCAGGGGCCACAATGTCTGATACAAGGCTATTACTGAATATGGTGGCCTAGTAGGGAGACATGTCATTCAGAGGTTTGTGGACATCACGACCTGGGACTTAGGAAGGTGACATGGGGCCAGTGTCCCAGGACATATAGAGTGCAGGTTAGTACTGTGTAGGTGTGACCGCAGGGACACCGCAATGTTCCTGCATGGATTGTGGCCCTGTAGTGAGTGAGTGAGAGGGTGTAATGTTAGCATTGAATCCATCCACCAGCATGTTGCCAACATCACCTGGGTCTGTAATGTTCCTGAGTGACTGTTGTATGTGACAGCAGATGTGGGTATTGCCAGTGACTACTGACATACCACCATAATGCCTTGTGTTACACACCGGAATGTGTCGCAGTAATGTTTACGTAGCTAGTCATGGAGTATGTGATGAGGGATCCCATGGCCCTACCGAGGCTGACCAGTGAGCTACCCCACCCATGGGATTGTAAACCACTGTGCAACAGCCACCACCTGTTGTTGTACATTATGTTCATGGAACTTGACCACCGGAGTGGCGTCTGTTATCTGGTGTGTACCATCATGGCTCTGTGTGACATAGCATGATCCATGCAGTTGTGTACGTGCTACTGAAGTGCACTGGGGTGTGTTGCAGCATTTGTATGTGCAATGTCCATCTGCACGGGTGTCATGACATTAACAACCGCTGTCATAAGACGTCTGTAGTAGGTATTGTAGTACTCATGTACTGTGTATGCCGTGAAGGGTGTGGTGCCGGGATGTGGCTAACAAGGTTGATTAGCATATGTTTGGAATCCACCAATGAGGGGATGACCATAGGTGTGGAACACCAGTCACATGTTGGTAGTGTTCATGTCAAGGTTAATGTTGGTCTTGGAGGTGGTGTGTGTATGGGTTTATCCAGCCGAGTGGAGGTTATGACTCATGGATGTGTCAGTACATGAGTGGCTATCCCAGTTAAATGTGGGTTAGTGTCAGTCACACATCAGTAGTAGCTGTCTGAGCCCTACTGTCCAGTACACCAACAAATGAGGTCTGGTAACCGTGGGGTATGTAGTGGAATCTGTAGCTTGTTACAATGTGTATAGTGGTTCCGGACACAGTTAGTTGCATGTGGAGCACCTCTGATGCATTGTGCTAAGTAACTAGCCAGGATGTGTGTACAACATAGTGGGATGTGGGAACACCTCAGCTGTGGGTGTGCCAGTCCAGGTATGTGCCTGAAAGGTATGGTCTGTCTATAACCTGACATTGTAGGTGTGCTCTGCAGAGACGAGAGGCAGGTCCCAGTCACTGCAGAGATATTGGAGTGGTGCATTCTAAGGTGTGCCTTGCCTGCGTGCATCACAGAGGAAGATGCAAGCATTGAAACATGCACCATGATCTGAGACAATAATTCAATTGCAGCAGTGAGCGGTAAAAAACAGTTTTAATTCCAAAACAGCTTCTTTTGCACAGATAAAAAAGCACAATAAGGACAAGCGCTTTCGCCTGGACCATTCCAGGCTTTATCAAGTCAAAGTAAATACCAATGGTAAAAACACTATTTAAATAGGTTTGACTGCTTGGTCACATGCTCGTTTAGCTATTAGTTAATAAGTAAATGGCACCTGGTAAAGCTTAGAAGAGCTAGATTATAGTTATATGAAACTCCCCAATATAAGTTGGCATGTTACACCCTGATCCCAGTGCTCATTTTTCTATTTGTTTGTTGTTATTCTTTGGTTCGCTTTCAGACAGACCATGTACTGATGTTTTATGCACCCACCAGGGAATATTCCCATGTTATATGATTTAAACCCTGTTTTAAAAATGTTTTTTAGGAATATTTTAAACATTGTACTGTTTGCAACATGCACATAGCAACAGTTATTTGTACAACTATTGTGATTACACCAGGTTCTGAGTTGAGTATTTTAAATACAATGAATGTACATAAGCAAAGGCTCTCAACCTTTACCAGGTGTCATTTACTTATTAACTAATAGCTAAACGAGCATGTGACCAAGCAGTCAAACCTATTTAAATAGTGTTTTTACCATTGGTATTTACTTTGACTTGATAAAGCCTGGAATGGTCCAGGCGAAAGCGCTTGTCCTTATTGTGCTTTTTTATCTGTGCAAAAGAAGCTGTTTTGGAATTAAAACTGTTTTTTACCACTCACTGCTGCAATTGAATTATTGTCTCTACGGGTGCTCCTGGATTTTGTTACTGGTTGCTTTTCTGCTTTTGCGTGATTTAATTGTGTCACATGACCCCATGTCGTGCTTGCCAGTTCCCATTCTGCCAGTGACTGTTATTGGAAACTGTGCAAGACAGGCAGTATAGAAGCATCAAGAGCCTTGCGTGTGAGCTGTACTCCCAGGGCTAACAGGTCATCTGTGCCAAAGCATTGCGTTTGACCAGGTCAGTCAAAGCGGACAGATACCAGATGCCTGTGGAATGACAGCAGAAGCATAAGCAACTGCTGAAGTGACACAGTCAGGGGTTGTACAGTGGTATTGGGTCTGGATGAATGCATAATGCTCCCCAGGGCTTGGCCCACACCTTCAGGGCTACAAGACTGGCAAGCTATTGCATGTCCCTGCACACGTAGTCTGTGAAGTGGCATCTCAGGGCAGTCACACTAACATGGAGAATGACAAGTCACAGCGTACCTGGTGAGGTGTGGCATGGGTGCATAGGTCATGTTGCAGAACCAGTTACCCGACAGCAAGATGTAAGCAACTATCGCCTTGTGTATCCTGCTGTATGGAACTGCAGTGTGACCGCCTACAGAGTCACCTATGACTAGTGTGTTGTGTATGTTATAACACACTATTGGCTGTATGTGATGGGCACACATGAGTCTGTGGGCTATAAGTTGGTGATGTTGTGTTCCATATGGGGGCTTCCTCTGGTGCCTACACAGAGTATGGAGAGGTACTGCACATGTTGTCCTTGTATGTGTGCCCTGTGGTGGTGATCATGTGAGACTATGTGATGAGTGTGGTCTGTTGCAAATGTTACACATCCCCACATGACTGTCAGGTGCAGTCAGGGTTGGTGACAGCATTACCCCCAGCAGGGCTGCATAAGTGCATCCCCCACAGGCTGTAGTGTCGTATGTCGGGAGGTGAGCATTGAATGTGTACATGAGACAATTGCTCCATTGCCACATATACGACATATCCATGTTATAGACAGGCAATAGCACTGGTATGTGACAGTTGGACATGCCTGTATATACAATCATGTCACACAGGATATGTGAGTTACGTGTGTACAACAGTTGTTGTACCATAAGCAAGCTGGAAATCGTAGCACAGCCAGTGTACCTGTGGGAAATGGTGTGGAATGGGTGCTATATTAATCAGTAGCTCATGACATGCTCACAAGTTCTGTACAAGTGCCTAGCATGACCATAAAATACAGATAGGGTGTTGGATAATATCAACCCACAAGTGGTGACGACAGTCATAATGTGTGGCACCACACTATAACCCTGCTGAGTATGGTGTGCATGTCCATGAACCATTATCACTGTAGATGCTAGCAGTACAGTTGTACAAGACAGTACAGATATTTGATTACAAATACCTTTGTATGTCACAGGAGTGTTCTACCAGTGGCCTGTTGACAGACTCACAACTACAAATGGTGCCAGAGTGACATGTGCATATCACACTAGTGCCAGCTACAGTAGAACAGGGTTAATGTGTTGTAATCCACCCTCATTGTAGCCCATACCATACAGACAAATGTTAGGCATCTGTGTATGTAAGGATGTGAATGGCCATGACCTATGAGGAATAGCTGTGTCAGTGTTGTGAACAACATACGGAATGGGTTGTGTGGGTGAGGTGTGTGACATATGTGCACATTCTGATGGATGATATCAGCATTGTCACCACTAGGTGAACATCCCTGTACACATTAACTATCACTTAGGCTGTGGTCATCATTATGGACACTGTGTAAGGGATTTTCTGTCATAAACCCCCCGTTTTTGCATTCCGGGCCCCCTTGGTATATAATACCCCTTAACAGGGTTGCCACCTGAACAATCTTACAGGGAAACAATTACCAAAATTTATACATATCCCTTTAATTCCTCTGGGCAACCAGCCCTTAAATTACCCCCACTTGCACATCTTTTACCTTATAAAACTTCCCCATGATGATGTCCATTTCCTTCCTGTCTAAAGATACATTCATGGCCCACCTCTTTTTCCCCCCAGCTGGACAGATCCCCGTCCATACATAATATCCCCCAAAACCCTCAACCCTGTCCACAAACCACATGACCCATCATCATTTATGGGCCACATGGAATTATATAACCATCATAAATTCACTATACCCCCGACATAATCTTCTGTACACTAAAACTTCCCCAAATCTATTTATAACCTCCCTCAAATTGCTCCATTTCCCATTCTTTCACATTCAACACCATCCTCAATTTAAACTTACATCTTTAATTATATCAAAAATATGACTTTCCATTATTGTCATTTCACGCCAAGTCCCTTAAACTTTCTTTTGTAGTACTTAAACCCCAACAATCCAATTACCGGACTCCACATTTAGATATAAAGGGACTTTTAAAAAATATTTTCTATTTTTAATTCAGTTTTTAAAGTCCTTGTCAAAAATTTTTTTTAATTTTACCTTTTATTTCTTAATTTTTCTAAAACCCAAAAAAAAAAAAAAAAAAAAAAAAAAAAAAAAAAAAAAAAAAAAAAAAAAAAAAAAAAAAAAAAAAAAAAAAAAAAAAAAAAAAAAAAAAAAAAAAAAAAAAAAAAAAAAAAAAAAAAAAAAAAAAAAAAAAAAAAAAAAAAAAAAAAAAAAAAAAAAAAAAAAATTTTTTTTTTTTTTTTTTTTTTTTTTTTTTTTTTTTTTTTTTTTTCTTTTTTTTTTTTTTTTTTTTTTGTTTTTTTTTTTTTTTTTTTTTTTTTTTTTTTTTTTTTTTTTTTTTTTTTTTTTTTTTTTGTTTTTTTTGTTTTTTTTTTTTTTTTTTTTTTTTTTTTTTTTTTTTTTTTTTTTTTTTTTTTTTTTTTTTATTTTTTTTCTTTTTTTTTTTTTTTCCCCCTTTTTAAAGAAAACCCCCCTTTTTAAAAAATTTGTTCCCCTCCAAACTACTAAATTTATTTGCAACCCCCCTTTTTTGGTTTTTTTTTTTGGAAAGGAAAAAAGGGAAAAACTCAAAAAAATTTACTCTTTCCCCCCTTTCCCCCCTGGGTTAAATTTACAAAAAAAAACATATATCCACTCCTTTCTCCCTCAGTTTCCTTCCTCTCACAATTCACTGCAAGCTTACTTTTGACTACCACTTCTACTGATTGTCTTCCTCACATTCTTCTCCTTTGGCTCTACCGCTCCGTTAGTCCTCACAGCTCACTCCGCTCCCCTACCCTGCCCCCAATTCCCACCCGCCCCAGTACATCTACATTTATCCCTCCACAAACCACACCCACTGCCACACTACTCCAATCAGTATCCCACTTCCAAAACCACACCCTCTTTTTTCCCGCCAAAACCAATTTCTATTCAACTTCCCATCATTATCCTGCACAACCAACTGCATTCTATTCCCACTCCCAAACCACACCCCCTCCAATCTATTCCATTCTCCATACACTAACTACTACCTAGATAACATCAAATTCCTATATACATGCTATCACCTATATACCATACTTCTCTATTTTAATACTACCATTCTATTAACTCTTTCCCATCATGCTCTCTAAACACTCCTTCCTGTTCCTTTCACTATTACTACTCCTTACCTTATCTTCTTTCTACCATCTTTCTCAGCCCACAATTTCCATCCACTTCCAACCCTTTCACATAACTAATCCTCACAACTCACCTTTCTCACACTCATACTCTCTTATTTCCCCCAATTTATACCCCTCAGAAAACCTCCTTCTTTTTCGACACAAAGTTATCTGCTGCCATACTAACCCTATCTCCATAACTACTAGCAAAGCCCTTCATTTCACAAAAGAACCCAATCTCATCTCCTTGCTAGTTACTCACCAAAACAATTCCATATTACATCTGATTAGCACTCTCACATCTGGAGACATCCATCCAAATCCGGGCCCCACCACTATAACCGCTACAAATAAATCCCTATTACTCACTTCCTTTAACTCCCAAAGCATAGTAAACAAAGTCCCAAACCTTCATGCTTGGCTCACACACAATAAACCTGACATCCTGACTATTTCTGAAACCTGACTAAAACCACACATTAAAGACTCTGAAATTGTTCCTCCAAACTACTCCATCATAAGAAAAGACAGACCTCATAAAAAAGGTGGAGGAGTAGCCCTCCTATTTACTTCCTCCCTAGTAGTTACTCCCTACAACAAACCTATTCCACACTTTAACAACGCCGAACTTCTCCTCACCCTACTACAAATTAATAAGCATAAACACATATGTATAGCTTCCCTTTATATCCCCCCAGGTGATAATATCTCCACACTCGAACTTATCCTTTCCTGGCTATCCAGAAACATTAGTAATGAAACCATAATCCTAGGAGATGTAAATATTAACTGGGCCCTTATCCAGACTCCTACAAATCCTATTAACATCAACCTCTACAATTTATCACAACTGATCACTTCAGTAACTCACCATGCCAAAAACTCTTCTAATGGGAGTATATTGGATTGAATTCTAGTCTCCCATCCTCACTATTTCACCAACAGTGGCACTCTTCCCGACTTGGTGACCACATACCCACTTTACCCACCGCTTCCCACTATCCTCCAACAGACCCACAACTACATTACTATCCGTGACCAAAAACTTCAACCCAATAACCTTTTCAAGCTCATTACAAGCAATTAACTGGAATTGTTTAAAAACACTACCCTAGACAATGCTGTCTCACACTTTAACTCAACATTTTTAAAATTACTAGACTCCCAAGCTCCCTTACGGACAAAGAGAATAAAACTAAATCAGCCCCATGGCTCTCAAAGTACTCTTGCTACCATGAGACAGAGAGACAAAGTCTGGGCATGCTACCAAAAACACAAGACAGCACCACTCCTTACTTGAATATAAAATGCTCGAAATAAAGTAAAAACTCATTACTTCTGATCGTCAAAACTACTTCTCTACACTCCAAAACCATAATAAAACAACCCTCAGAAATTCTGCAAAGGGATCTCTACTCTCCTCCACCCTCGCAAAGCAGATACTCCTTCTCCAGATCCAAATGCTCCACTACTTGATTTAGCCACCCAATTTAATTCTTTCTTTATTGACTCTATTTCCAAATTGACCTCCTCATTCTCCAACACCTCCCTGCTATCCAATACTCCCTCACCCACCCCCACTCTCTCTACTTCTATACCCTACTCCCCACCCACTAACTCCTCTACCCCCTCTTCTATGCAAACTCTATCCTCATCTACACCACCCCATAATTTCCCCCTCCTGGCTGCACCCTCTTCTCATTAAATCCCATACCTACATCTACTATAAAGAAACTACTTCAGAAATTGAAACCATGTACCAATGCTCCTGACAATATCCCTTCTTACTTTCTCAGTTTAGCAGCTGAAACCCTTGCCTACCCTATTAGCATCTTAATTAACCGCTCCCTACAAGAATGTACAGTTCCCCAAATCTGGAAACAAGCCTTTATTATACCTCTACACAAAGGTGGCAACAATAACAACATTACTAATTTCCCCCATAGCCATCCCGTCCCCATTTCAAAACTCCTAGAAAAATGTGTCCATCTTCAACTCCTTCCTCACCTCCTAGACAACCATCTTATAACTCCCACACAGCACGGTTTCAGACCTAACCACAGCACTATGACTGCCCTCCTCTCCTTCCTTGAAATTGTAAATAAAGCCTGTGACTCTGGACAAATTGTTTCCACCTTACTTCTTGACCTCTCCAAAGCCTTGATACTATCTCACACAGCCTGCTCTTAACTAAACTCCAAACTTTACCTAACTTCCACCTCTTTGAACTGGTTCTCTAGTTATCTATCTAACAGAAACCAAGCTGTAAAATGGAAAAAAGCCACCTCCACTTTCCTTAGTACCCTACAGGAGTTCCACAAGGCTCCATACTTGGTCCTCTTCTCTTCAATATTTTTATTAACGACTTCCACAAATCAATCCCATACTCTAGCATCATCCAATATGCAGATGATTCAACTATCATCTGTTCTGCCTCTTCTATCACTACACTACAAAAACTTACTCAAGATGCCTTCTCTTCCACAGAGCAATGGATGCTAAGTAATCATCTAGCCCTCAATGCTACCAAGACCAAACTAATGTTATTTACTTCTTCTAGAGTCACTCCTCCCGACCTGAATACATTCTTAATTACTAGTCAAAACAACTCACCTCTTGAAATAGTGTCAGAGACCAAACTACTTGGGGTCCAAATCGACAACCAACTCAAATTTAATTCTCACCTGTAAATAAACATCAAAAAAACACATCAAAAGCTTGGCATTCTTTATAGACAGAATGCCTACCTCACATCTGCCACTAAAATCACTCTCTCTACTTCCTTCTTTATCCCCTCCTTACTCTATGGTGCCCCACTACTAACTAATCTTCAGTCCTTGTTAAAAAAATAGCTTACCTCCTGCTATAATAAAATTGCAAAATTCGCCACCAGCCATAACTCCTCCACTCACCACTGTTTATCCCTCCATAAACTAAAATGGCTAGAACTTCCCAACCAACTATCTTATACTCAACTAACCCTAGCCCATAAGCTTATTCAGAACCCCTCCCTCTGTCCCTCCCTTTCCTCTGCCTTTAAAATGCACCTACCTAACAGAGTTCTAAGGTCAAATAATCAAAATCTACTAGAAGTGCACAAACCTACTCATCCCCAGGCAAAAGCCTTCTGTCCTTCAGCCTCGCCTCTGGAACTCCCTACCCCACTCATTCGCACCACCTCCAACCACTCTACCTTCAAAAGTCTCTTTTTTACATCTAGCATCACAGTGGGAATGCTCATGCTCCCACCCTACATAACTAACTCTACTCATAGTCCTCCAATATCTCATCCTACTTTATATAGCTACTATGTTTGTTCTCTAATCTGTATAATGTTTAACATTTGTTCGATTACTAGTATTTTTCTTCTCAATGTATTAACTGTTATGACTGCTACTGTATATTTGATAAGTTTTCACTTGTATCCTGTCTACATTGTATTATTAACTCTCTGTACCTACATTTTCTCTGTCAAATGTTGAATGTACATTTTCTTTGTGGAGCTTTTCTCCCCAGGACTCCATTGAAAATGGGTTCTTTATGGCCCAATGGACTATCCTGGTAAACCAACTGCAATAAATAAATAAATAAAATAAATAAATAAGAACACCAGTGCAGGCAAATAGACATGCCCACATCAAGACATCATTCACATGGAGTATGAACACTGTAATGAGGTGACACACATATCTGGTGATGATATCCAATGCACAACGGGTGTTTCATGTGTGTGACACAAACACGTCAGTCGTGTCCGTGTCATGATGATTTGCAAAGATAACTGTGCAGATGTACTAGATGTCATAGAAATGTATGTGCAGCAGTATGTCTGTACATCTCTGAAATTGTGACCTGTCACCATCATTATGTCTTACAGATAATGCCTCGTACACGCCTTCCGGCGTACAGCTGCCAGGAGGATGATGTCATCATCCCGTACCTCCATGAGAACTACGAGGTGTTGTTCAGCCATGTGCCACAGCATGCCCAGCAGCGGGACGACCTGTGGCAGGATCTTTGCAGGAGAGTGAACAAAGTGGGTGGCCATAAACACACCTACCAGCAGGTGCGCAGACACTGCACGGACTTGATACGACATGCAAAACAGCGTGCCACTACAATTGCCAGGGAACAAGGTGGAACAGGTGGTGGGCCACCAACCCAGCCCCCACTCACATACACCAAGGAGCTACTGGCCAGTCTGGGGACACCCTCAGAAAAGCATCCAGAAACTGTAGCTGCCATCGTGGAGGTGGGTGTCTCCCAACCAATGAGCCTGGAGTTGCCTGGTAAGTCAGTACTGCACATATGGCTATTATATCCCATTTAGTTGCATGTGTCACTGTACATTATGTAAAGTAACAACATATGCAAGGTATGTGGACACACAAGCTGCATACTACAGTATGCTACCCTGTGTTTGCACACATGTGCATACTATATGCCATTATACAGGCAAATGTGTTAACATGCACAGTGCACCCTGTGGCTGTCATACAGTCATGGATAATGTTCATACTGCTGTGTCACCTCTATACAGGTACCTCTGGCATGCCGCACAGACATGAGTCCATTGCAGGTAAGACTGTCATCAGTATCAGGCATGTTAAAGCATAGATCTATTTGCCATGTGGCCAGTTAACACTTGCACACTTGATGTTCATTCCAGTCACGATATACAGGTCGCAGCACCCATCATTCACACAGGACAACCATGTGCAATATATACAAATGTAACGATATACCAACTTGAAACCACAGTATTTGTCAATGCTACATGTGTGGTCAGCTGTGCATACAACGGTGGAGGTGTTCTACAATGGAGGCATATGTAGTATTCATTGGGACAACATGTGTGGTACGCAAACAGTACCACACAGTGAGCTGTGATATGGGCAGCCCACAGGTGTCACCACTGTGTTGTATGCCCCTGCATTGGGTGCACACATTGTGATGTGCCATCTGACATGTCCCAGACATTTAGTGTTCTGGCTGCAATATTGTCACACTATCCCATGACCCATACCCCACATACCAAACATACAACCCGTTGTCTGCATAGCCCTGTGGATGGTGACATATCTGACATCTATGGGTGTATGTCATATGGGACAACACAGACATGTGAGATAGATGGCCATCACACACATTTGGCCAACACATGTGCACACATGGCTATGGAGGATGGCCAGAGACACGTAGCCACATAGTAGATGTGATGTGTATACACCCTGTTGCACATTGTCCACACATGGTCCACTTATAGCCTTAGTTGACTGATTATACAGTTGAAGTGGTACAGTGGACATCCTAACAGCCTGTGCACAGCTAGTGGAGGTGTCACTGAAGTCTACTATAGAAGATCAGTTGCACATCACGACTGTGTCATAGCATCACAGTAGTCACCTCTACAGCTTCCACAGACATTGACACCATATCAGGCCACAGATACTGTACATTTCCCTTGCTGCTGTAGGACATCACCATTAGCTGTGCACCTCGTATGTGTGTGGCACATCAATGTCATGTGGGTCTGTACTTCACACTGTATAGCAATGTAGACAGCTCACACTACCCTTCCATGCTCATGCACATTTGCTAAACGTGCAGTCTATCTGTAGGGCATACAGACAACACCACACTGTGATGCCCATTATGATGCTGTACATGTGTCAGGACACCATTGTGTCAGACATGTATGCATGTTAATGCACACGTCAGCAGAGTACATGTCAAGGTCACATCAGCCATGTGTACTGTGATCCTGTTCTGGTCATCATGGTGTATCATGGAGATGCATGCATACTACCATGATTGTGTGAACTGCATGGCTACTGATATGACACCTGCTTGCTGTAGTGTGCACCCCAGGGAGGTATGCTTACTAACACTATTAATGTCTGAGCTGCATGCCCTCTGCTGTACCACAGGCATGCTGCATGCCATCTGTCAAATCACATGCATGGTGTGTCTGTGTGTGTGTCTGTGTGTGTGTGTGTGTCTGTGTGTGTGTGTGTGTGTGTGTGTGTGTGTGTGTGTGTGTGTGTGTGTGTGTGTGTGTGTGTGTGTGTCTGTGTGTGTGTGTGTCTGTGTGTGTCTGTGTCCATTGTAATTTAGAGTCTTTCTTTGCATTCACAGGTGATGTAGGTGCATTACCCTCCTGCGGTCCATCTGATGTTAGTGTCCCCACAGATACTAGCAGTGATGAACATATGCATGAGGTACAGGCAGGGTTGTCAGGGGCTGAATCTGTGCCAACGGTTGCCATCCCAGCTATGTCCCCCTATTCCCTGCACACAGTTCTGCTGCCAACACATACCGCATCACCAGTGGCCATAGAGGAAGGACAGTCAGCGTCTGTTAGCGTGGAACAGGAATGTGTGGTGGCTACAGAAGGTGTATCTACACACCATGGTGTCAGTGTAATGACTGCAGATGTGCCACACAGGCATGTGGCTGGTGCTGCTCGTAGGAGGACCTCTGGCAGACATGCACCTGCAAGACAGAGCGCAGCAGCTGGTATCACCAGATGCATGTTCCAGACTGTAATGGCGGCACAGGCACATGCTGAACGGCACACCAGGGAAGGGCAGAGGCTGCAGAGGGCTGCTATCCGTACCCTAAATAACAACATCCAGGCATTGGCAAATGCTCAACAGCAGATTGCTGATGTTCTTGACAGGCGATTGTGTGACATGGTTGGAATCCTTGACCATGGCATGGCAATCCGCGAGTGTGAGCTGTCTGTGCTGGAACATCTGGTAGGAGTGAGGTGTAGGCCACATGGACGTAGGCCAGTCACACCACCTAGTGCAGGTCAGTGTGAGCGTGCCACCTCACATGCCCACTCCCATAGTGCCAGTAGCAGTAGCAGTGCAGCTGGTGCTGCGCTGTCCACACCAGGACACAGCAGGCCACGTGGACGTGGCCCTGGACGTTCCCAGTGGGGACACGGTTCCTGTGGACATGTGTCATCGGACAGTAGCCAATCTGTACCTCCACCTCGTAGTGCCCGTGCAACCCCTGGCAGGCACAGGTCACATGGCAGTGGCCAGACACAGTGAGCTGTACAACCTGGTCTGTACAATCTGGAGCTGTCAATCATACCCTGTGTAGGACTCACAAAAGGCAGAACTGTGTGCACACATACACGCACACAGCAAAGACATCTGTAGGGCACAACAACAACCACATGCATACTGAACAGACATGTCCAGTCATATCACTGGCCTTTACCCGCACACATGATGTCATCCATTGGTGCAGCCTATGCCCCTGGCAAACATTATCACCCTGTGCATATGATGAAGCCTGTGCCGCATCCCTGTCATCCACACCATCGGTGCAGGGACATGCTCAAGTGGTCTGATGCACAGGGTGAACAGAATAGTGAGAAGTGTAATTTACATTAGTTGTGTAAGAATAGTGAGAGACATGTATATTACATTAGTTGTGTACTGTTGACACGCACCAGACATACCATGTAGTACAGGTTTAGCATGCATTGTGATATGTTCACAGTATGTGTCATGGTAACAACAGTAACAGCATGTTGGTAATGATGCCCTGGTTCCCTCCTTATGTTCTACTTGCATGTGCCTACAGGTAGCACTGTTTGCAGTCTCCCATGTGTAACTCTGGAGTACTCACAGGCACATATGGCAATATCAGCATGCTAAACGTAGCCTCAGCCTGACTGTCTGAAAGTCTAACATACCACAGATGTCCACACATATACTGATCCAGAAGCATGTGGGCAGTTTAATAGGCTACAGTGGCTAGAGACGTGACATCCATACCAGGTCACATCACAGGTATGTTGACATGGTGCAGGGGTTGTACACAGCGGTCTTGCCAATGATAATGTTAGAGGCCACTTGATAGCATGAGGCCTCACTGTGTAGCAGTAATACCCTGTCACATTACAGGAACATGCTCACACTAATGGGGTCAACAACACTATAACGCACACCCCATACTGTTGAGGTGAGGACCCTTGCCTATGTGGTCATCACCCTCACAGTACTGTGCACCCACACAATGAGACACAGAGAACATACATGTACAGGTAGCCACTGCGGCTGAGACTGATGGCATCAACAGGGTAGTGGACTGCATCACCATGAGGGGTTAGGGATCCTGTGTGTTCTGTATGGTAGCATACACCCTCACTCCATGCACCAGACAGCCATTCATACCTACATACACACACACACACACACACACACACACACACACACACACACACACACACACACACACACACACACACACACACACACTGTGGAGACCACAAATGTTGCACACATTTGGATAGCTGATGTGTGTGATACACACACCACACCTGCCTATGTCATGCTTTCCACACTGCAGTATGTACAGATCTCTACAACAGTGTACAGGGTTGTGTGACAATTGGATTGTATTCCACACCATATGTGGCATATATGGTCACACAAGCAAACACATATGGCAGTACTGTGAATGATACACCTGCTATATGATGATACGTCTGACAGACATGCAGCAGTATTGGCCGCATTATGTGTACCAATGTTACCTTTGGCAATTGTGCTGCTATATGCACACGGGAGGATGTAAGTGTTACAGGTGTCAAGTGACATACTGTCGGTAACACCTGATCGCTGTGTAGGTGTTATGTCTCCACCGTCAAGTTACGGTAACATAGCGTACTGTTTGCACATGTCATGGTTGGATGGCGTGTGACACACCTGTGAGCCATCCCTGGCAAACATCCATCTACACAGGTGTATCACCACTTTATGAACACATCCATCCATACCTGCTGTACATCCTACCGTACTGTCAGTATGTCACCATATACAGGTGTCAATTATGGGGCTGCATTGCAGCTGCATGTTGTAGTTAGGCACAGATGAGTTACTTACATCAGCTACTGTACATGCATGATAGCAGCATGCACACTACAGATTGTACATGTGTGTTGGTCCTACATGCCTGTCATGTAGCCATGTTTGTATGTATTGCAATTGGTGGACATGTGTGTTAACATACATAACACATGGACTGTTGTATGATATGATGGGTGTCATGGGTAACTAGTACAGAGGGAATGTGTCTTCGGTCAACATTGCTACCTCATGTACTGTTAGCATTCAACAGCCATGGACCCACCTTCCATTTGTGTGCATATGATTGCTGTAGCCACTTGCCTGCACAGTGGACAGCAAAAGCTATGCTATGTACATATGTGGTGTGTGTTTGGTCCATGCACATATCCACTGCAACTACATGTATGACATAGCCAAACATGTGTGTTTGTTGGTGTACAGCGACAGTCATCTGTCACAGCTGTGTAAGACCCAGGGCCCCTGGTATGTGTAGAGTTGACCTGGTTATGTACAGTGGTATCATTGCAATGTATAACACATGATGGAACCCTGTCGGTACAAGTGTAGTCAGCACAGTTGCTGTAGACCTATGTACAGTCCACTGGTCATGAGTCACATGGTGTTGTGTTAATGTATGGCTGTGTATTGCTGGTCCAATGACATGGTGATGTGTGACGGCTACATTGTAGATTGTGGTGTGTACCTCTGTGATCTACACCTGAGACAACTGTGATAGCTCCTGAGTGTGTACTGGTCAATACATGTGAGTGGTCTTCATGTACGTGGGGACAGTAATACCATAATGTGCCCTTCTGTGTTTGGAATCCATGTGCATGCAAGACGGCCCTTTGCAACTGCTAAGTGTGTGAGCATGCCCAGTATGCCGTTGTGTAGCTGGACACACAGTACATTCCAAACTGCGCCCTTTCATGATTAGAATCCATGTGCATGCAAGACGGCCCTTTGCAACTGCTAATTGTGCGAGCATGCCAGTATGCTGTTGTGTAGCTGGACACACAGTACATTCCAAACTGCGCCCTTCCGTGATTAGAATCCGTGTGCATGCAAGACGGCCCTTTGCAACTGCTAAGTGTGTGAGCATGCCCAGTATGCCATTGTGTAGATGGACACACAGTACATTCCAAACAGATATATGATACTAAGCGTGTGGCCGTGGCCATTGACATCCTGTATAGTGCTGGTGGTCATCCAGACAACAGATGTCCATTTCCAATGTCATGATGGATGCCTACATTGAACACACTGGTTGCTGTCTTGAAGGTTGTACTGTCTGTGGCGCGTCCCGTATCTATGTAGTGTTGTTGTAGTGCTCCATAGATATTTGGTTGCCCCGATCACACCACTGCTGTGTGTTTGTCTATGTCCACCTTGGGACAGTAATATGCTTTCAGACTGCTCACTCTCTATACATTCCCTATCGGCATCCTTGCCTTTGTGGATGATGTCACCCACCTAGAAGTATGCCTCTGGGAGTGCTGTGCTCAGTAATCTTGGTAGCGCGTTCTGTAAATGCGTAATGCTGTAGTGTGATAAGGTAGTTATGTGTATGTTCGACTCCCAGCCCTGTCAAGTGTGTGTTTGTGTGTGTGTGCGTGTTTGCAGCTGCCTGGGGACACAGAAATGCTTTTAGATGCCTCACACCACATACATTCCCTATCGGCGTCTTTGCCTTTGCGGATGATGTCACCCACCTAGAAGTATGCCTCTGGGAGTGCTGTGTTCAGTAATCTCGGTAGCGCGTTCTGTAAATGCGTCATGCTGTAGTGTGTTAGGGTAGTTAGGTGTATGTTTGACTCCCAGCCCTGCCTAGTGTGTGTGTGTGTGTGTGTGTGTGTGTGTGTGTGTGTGTGTGTGTGTGGGTGTTTGCGTGCATGCTCCCGTCCACCTAGGGACGCAGTCTTGCTTTTAGACACCGCACACCACATCAGTTTGCTACTGATGTCTTTGCCTTTGCGGATGATGACACGCACCTAGATGACTGCCTCTGGGACTGCTGTGCTTAGTAATCTCGGTAACGCATTCTGTAAATGCATCATGCTGTAGTGTGTTAGGGTAGTTAGGTGTATGTTCGACTCCCAGACTTGCCAAGTGTGTGTGTGTGTGTGTGTTTGCGCACATGCTCCCGTCCGCCTGGGCCGCAGTCTTGCTTTTAAACGCCGCACACCACAGCAGTTTGCTACCGATGTCTTTGCCTTTGTGGATGATGACATGCACCTAGATGAGTGCCTCCGGGACTGCTGTGCTTAGTAATCTCGGTAGCGTGTTTTGTAAATGCGTCATGCTGTAGTGTGTTAGGGTAGGTAGGTGTATGTTCGACTCCCAGCCCTGCCAAGTGTGTGTGTGTGTGTGTGTGTGTGTGTGTGTGTGTGTGTGTGTGTGTGTGTGTGTATCTATCTCCATATATATGCATATCTATATATATATATATATATATATATATATATACATACATATATATCTATATCTATATATATATATATATATGTATGTATATGGCTATATATAAATATACATATATATATATATATATATATATATATATATATATATATATATATATATATAAAAGAACAGGTGCCAAAACAGGTGTAACACTGCCAACCAATTCAAACCAAAATACACCTCACAGCCAAAGTCCTCCAATACGAAAATACAGTTTATTCACAATAAAAGGTTAAGCGCTTTCATCAATAGACTTCATCAGAACCATAACTACATACAAAACCCTCACTTAAATATAAAAACCTTAATCATAATTGGATAAACTGATGACCAATAATTGAAATGATCTGTCCTTAAAGTGGAAATTCCAACTGCAAAAAATAATGTGATGGATAAAACAATAGCATACTGTATGTTACTTTAAAAATATTGTCACATAAATACAATAGAAAAAAAATATATATATAAAACCCTATGTTATACTAAGAATGTTTGTTGTATCATAGGAACACCTAAAAAACTATAAAAACATATATAATATGCATAGATAATCTGAAATAAACCAAACATGAATAATACCACTGCTGTCCCACAAATTAGAATGTTATTAATAATAAGGCTATAAGTATGTAACCAAATGAATACAAATACATTATAATTTATAAGACCTAAATTTCAGCTCTGATTTAATGCTAACATGATCATTAAACCCAGGTGGAACAGTGGCATTCAACTCTAACTGCCATCTAGCTTCAGCCCTAAGAAGTTGATTAGTCCAGTCACCCCCTCTGATATCTTTACCTACTACTTCCTAAATACCGAACTGAAAAAAATGTTCAGGAAAAGATATAATATGTTTAAATAATGCATTCTTTTCATCATGTTTAGAAATGTTGTATAGGTGCTCATAAATTCTCCTACATAGCTTCCTTTCCATCTTTCCCACATAATAATGCTGGCAGGACTGGCATACTGCTAAATACACAACTCCAGAAGTATTACATGTTCCTATCCTGAACCTAACTTCAATATTATAGGGACCCAAAACCACGAAGGGTGCAAATAATGTGTTTGCAATACTCACAGGCACCACACTTTGTAGTCCCCCTATTATTAACTTTCTTTATCTGTCCACAGTTATCCAATAGACTTTTTAAATTCCTGTTTACCTTATAGGTGAAAGAGGGTTTGTTACCAACACATGTCCATAAGTCCTGATTACACTTGAACATATTCCAATTGTTGCTAATGGTATTTTTAACAAAGGCTGAAGTTTCCCCCTCGATCAACACCATAGCTTTTGTATAATCTAACCTATTATTATTCTCAACTACAGGGGTTATCTCAGTGGTACCAAGTAGTGGTTTAAATCTAAAACCCCATTCATTAACCACCTGTTCCTTAATATCTTTTACAAACTTCAAAGGGTACCCCTATCTAAACATATCCATCAATTTATCCGTTTCAAAAATAACAGAATCAATGTCAGAACACATTCTTACTACTCGAACCATTTGGCCCTTCACAATATTTCTCTTAACATAATAAGGATGACAACTAGAAAAAGCCAAATAGTCATTGGAAAATGTTGGTTTTCTATATATACAAGACTGAAAACACCCCTTATCTGAATCTTTGTACAAGAATACATCTAAATAATTGATATTAGAGAGTCCGAAGGATCCAGTAAATTTGAAATACTCACATTTATCATTTAAAAACTCCATAAATAATTCATGATAACCATCTTTCTTCCATAAAATAAATAAATCATCTAAGAACCTAAGATAAACCAACCATTTATCTGAAAAATTACTCCGAAAAATAAAATTAATTTCCCACTTATACATAACTAAGTTGGCAAAAAGAGGGGCACAGCTATTTCCCATGGCTACTCCAACAACTTGCCTGAAAAATTCCCCTTCAAACATAAAGAAATTGTTTTTTAAAATGATTTCCATCAAAACCATAATGAAATTAATCATAGTGTTACCCAGGTCTGTCTTTTCCAACAATGCCTCATGGAAGAATTCTAAGCCCTTCTCATGGGGGATGGAGGTAAATAAATCTACCACATCAATAGTGGAAAAACACACTTCATTCTCATAATAATCATTTTTAATTCTTTTTAAAAAATCCAAGGAATCAATCAAAATATGGTCGATGGGAGCCAAACTTTTCCTAACCACCCGATCCACAAAAACCCCTAAAGGGTATGTAGCACTGTTGTTACCATCAACAATTAAATGGTAAGGTGGATCCCTCATGTTTTTATGTGTCTTGGGAATCCCAAAGGCAATAGGGATAGTAAGTAGTTCAGTGTGTAAAAAATTATATATTTCTTCATTAATAGCACCTTGAAATAAAGAATCTTTTAATAATAAACTAATCTTCCTGTGTGATATATTTATTTTGTTCCTTGACACACATTCAAACCTAGTTTCGTCCTGCAACATGCTAGAAATTTTGTTGTTGTAATCTACCTTATTTACA
This sequence comes from Protopterus annectens, assembly GCF_019279795.1. Taxonomy (NCBI): domain Eukaryota; kingdom Metazoa; phylum Chordata; order Ceratodontiformes; family Protopteridae; genus Protopterus; species Protopterus annectens. Next base: position 1,500,594,121 of record NC_056733.1, on the reverse strand, counting down.
ATGGTCATGCCACCCCCTTGTCAGGTTTCATAAACCTTAAATTGTCATTGCTTCTCAGCTGTTCCAAAACTAGTTTCTCAGTCCTGGTTAAATTAAAATATTTAATTTTGTGAGTCCTCAATTTTTGGTATATCTCCTGACTACATACTTTTTCAAAAGTATTTAATAAAGGATGCAGAATGGGGTTAAAACAACTCTTCTTCCTCAAACAAGCATTTGTCCCACTAGTATTAAACTCACAAGGAGAATTCTTATATACAAAACTCAAATTTAGTTTCCTTACAAAGAGCTTTAACTCAGTTAGTGTATGACTAATATTAACTTTTTAGAAGGTACAAATTTAATTCCTTTCATAAATAAATGAAACATGTCTTCATTAATACTAATCCCTGCATAGTTAAAAATCCTAAAACCTTCATATGTATAAAGCAAACCATCTAATTCGGATGTAATACCCTTTGAAACTACTTGTTCTAATACCACATCTCTAACTACGACTGGGGATAACTGTTCTTTTTCCAACTCGTTTGTCCCCTGTAGCTGTTTTTTCTCACCCCTCCCCCTTGAGCACCTAAAAAAACTTGTTCATCCCTGTAACTATTTTTATGTTGTAACCGAGCAGATCTTCTTAGAGGGGGAAATTCAGAATCATATTCATTATTTACCAAACCCTGCCTTTCCATATGCATAGGGACTCTTGCCATACCGTCACTGGTCTGGGTACTAACAACTGTGTTCCCATCACAATATGATTTGGGTAAGGGATAAGCAATATTGTGTTTATATTCATAATCATCCCTAAGCAATTTATTCTTTTTCCTTTCTATGTTTAAGCCTACATCATATTCAACTTTATCAAAGATATTATTATATCTAAAATTAATTCTGTTAAAATTAGCATCATTCAAAATATAATTGTTAACTTCATCAATTTCATTTAAAAGTCCATCAATTCTTTTAGTATTAATCTAATTATAAAGTCCAACAGTTCTAAGCCATGTCTGTCAAACATCTCCAACAGTTCACCAACCTCTGGTTGTCCCTTTTTCAAACCATTCGGAAATTTATAAGTACGCAGACCTTTAGGAACCTTTTTCTTCTCCACACATTCTTTGAGGTATGCATTGTCACACTGCAGGGCTCTAACTTTAAACAGTTTAGCTTCTAGTGATACTAACCTCGAATCCAATGTGTTAGTAGTGTCCACAGTCCCGTTTTTAAAGAAAACATAATCCATCTTCTTCCAGTCGCTTAAACGATCGCAATTTAAGTTAAAAGAGCCAATTCCCCCTCTACTAGAGTTCACATTGTCAGCATGGTGTGTTTCATCCAAAAAATCCACATTACACTGATTACCGATGCTCCTGCTTGTCGCTGCTTGAGATGTGTCTCTTGCTTCTCTTTGCGTTAATGAAATCTCGCTTCCGGGAACCGGAAGTGCTGCATTAGGGGGTTTTTGTAAGCGGACAACCGCTTCTTGCAATTCTGAGACTTTATTAGTTAAGTTCAGAGTTAACTGTAGTAGACTGTCACCGTTATCATCGACCCTCTGTCCACATGGGAACGGAACTGCATCGAACTCATCCTCGAAGACAGGGGAAAGTTCAAGTGTCTCCATAACCAGATGAGGAGGCTGTAAAGCACCATAAAAGCCACACTAAACAAAAGAACAGGTGCCAAAATAGGTGTAACACTGCCAAACAATTCAAACCAAAATACACCTCACAGCCAAGGTCCTCCAATACGAAAATACAGTTTATTCACAATAAAAGGTTAAGCGCTTTCATCAATAGACTTCATCAGAACCATAACTACATACAAAACCCTCACTTAAATATAAAAACCTTAATAATAATTGGATAAACTGATGACCAATAATTGAAATGATCTGTCCTTAAAGTGGAAATTCCAACTGCAAAAAATAATGTGATGGATAAAACAATAGCATACTGTATGTTACTTTAAAAATATATGCAAAAGTCCTTCTTCAGTGTATGCACTGAAGAAGGGTTTTTAAAAATATAGTCACATAAATACAATAGAAAAAATATATATATATAAAACCCTATGTTATACTAAGAATGTTTGTTGTATCAAAGGAACACCTAAAAAACTATAAAAACATATATAATATGCATAGATAATCAGAAATAAACCAAACATGAATAATACCACTGCTGTCCCACAAATTAGAATGTTATTAATAATAAGGCTATTAGTATGTAACCAAATGAATACAAATACATTATAATTTATAAGAAACCACAAAGAGATGAAGGCAAAATGAATTAAACTAGTAACAACTGCTGAATTTTGCCAAGGACACCACAATGGAAGCTCGCACTCCACCAGAAACTCAGTTTATTGAAGTACAATGAAAAATTCAAATAATCCAAAAATTCATAGAATCTTTCCTTGGTGTCTATCCAGAAAATACATATATCGTCCAAAAATCTCTTGTACATAGACCAAGATTGGGTAAATGGACAATCCAAAATGAATAATTTCTCCCACCAATTCAAAACAATGTTCGCATATGTTGGGGCACATTTAGCACCCATGGCAACACCTTTATTTTGTCTGAAAAATTCCCCCTGAAAATACATGAAATTATTTCTCAAAATAATTTCCATGAATAAAAGGCAATTGATAAAATCAACATGAGAAAATGTACCATTGTCTATCATTGCCTGTTCCAACCATAAAAGACCTGTCTCGTGTGGAATGGAGCCAAATAAGTCCACTATATCCAAAGTGATGAAAATAAGGTCTGGGGAATATAAATCTGTTTTAACACACCTCAAAAAATCCCAGGAATCCTTAAGGACAATGTCCCCAGTGTATGACAAAACCTTTAGTTTGTCATCTACAAATTTGGCCAATGGCATAGTAATAGGCCCCTCTGCTGAAACAATTAGCCTCAACGGTGGATCCATGGGGTTTTTGTGAACCTTAGGTATGCCAAATACTGTCGGAACCCGGGGATGTTGGTTGAACAAAAAATTATATTGTTCCTTACTAATGGAACCATCCAGCAATAAATCTTCTAACATTAAATGTATTTTACTTTTAGCTATGTTCACCTCATTAATTGAGGCCTTGGAATATTTACTTGTGTCATGTAAAGAATCCCTCATCTTGGATTCATAACAAATATTGTCCATTAGGACTGTTCCCCCACCCTTGTCAGGATACATCACTCTCAAGTTCTCATTCTGTTTTAATTCATTTAACAATTTTTTTTCTGCCTGAGATAGATTGGGAATGGCAAAATGTTTCGTAATAGTATTCCTTAACTCTCTCTCCATCAAATTGCCAACATTCCTTAATTGGGGGTGTAGAGGAGGGTTAAAAACACTCTTCCTTTGAAGACCAGGAGTTGGTCTTATTCCTGAGAAAACAAAATCTGCATTTATTATTTAATGGGTCAGAAATAATTTCTTCCATAAAATGAATAAATCATCTAAGAACCTAAGATAAACCAACCATTTATCTGAAAAATTACTCCGAAAAATAAAATTAATTTCCCACTTATACATAACTAAGCTAGCAAAAAGGGGGGCACAGCTATTTCCCATGGCTACTCCAACAACTAGCCTGAAAAATTCCCCTTCAAACATAAAGAAATTGTTTTTTAAAATGATTTGTGAGTATTTCAAATTTACTGGATCCTTTGGACTCTCTAATATCAATTATTTAGATGTATTCTTGTACAAAGATTCAGATAAGGGGTGTTTTCAGTCTTGTATATATAGAAAACCGACATTTTCCAATGACTATTTGGCTTTTTCTAGTTGTCATCCTTATTATGTTAAGAGAAATATTGTGAAGGGCCAAATGGTTCGAGTAGTAAGAATGTGTTCTGACATTGATTCTGTTATTTTTGAAATGGATAAATTGATGGATATGTTTAGAGCGAGGGGGTACCCTTTGAAGTTTGTAAAAGATATTAAGGAACAGGTGGTTAATGAATGGGGTTTTAGATTTAAACCACTACTTGGTACCACTGAGATAACCCCTGTAGTTGAGAATAATAATAGGTTAGATTATACAAAAGCTATGGTGTTGATCGAGGGGGAAACTTCAGCCTTTGTTAAAAATACCATTAGCAACAATTGGAATATGTTCAAGTGTAATCAGGACTTATGGACATGTGTTGGTAACAAACCCTCTTTTACCTATAAGGTAAACAGGAATTTAAAAAGTCTATTGGATAACCATGGACAGATAAAGAAAGTTAATAATAGGGGGACTACAAAGTGTGGTGCCTGTGAGTATTGCAAACACATTATTTGCACCCCTTCGGTGGTTTTGGGTCCCTATAATATTGAAGTTAGGTTCAGGATAGGAACATGTAATACTTCTGGAGTTGTGTATTTAGCAGTATGCCAGTCCTGCCAGCATTATTATGTGGGAAAGATGGAAAGGAAGCTATGTAGGAGAATTTATGAGCACCTATACAACATTTCTAAACATGATGAAAAGAATGCATTATTTAAACATATTATATCTTTTCCTGAACATTTTTTTCAGTTCGGTATTTTGGAAGTAGTAGGTAAAGATATCAGAGGGGGTGACTGGACTAATCAACTTCTTAGGGCTGAAGCTAGATGGCAGTTAGAGTTGAATGCCACTGTTCCACCTGGGCTTAATGATCATGTTAGCATTAAATCAGAGCTGAAATTTAGGTCTTATAAATTATAATGTATTTGTATTCATTTGGTTATATACTTATAGCCTTATTATTAATAACATTCTAATTTGTGGGACAGCAGTGGTATTATTCATGTTTGGTTTATTTCAGATTATCTATGCATATTATATATGTTTTTATAGTTTTTTAGGTGTTCCTATGATACAACAAACATTCTTAGTATAAATTAGGGTTTTATATATATATTTTTTTCTATTGTATTTATGTGACAATATTTTTAAAGTAACATACAGTATGCTATTGTTTTATCCATCACATTATTTTTTGCAGTTGGAATTTCCACTTTAAGGACAGATCATTTCAATTATTGGTCATCAGTTTATCCAATTATGATTAAGGTTTTTATATTTAAGTGAGGGTTTTGTATGTAGTTATGGTTCTGATGAAGTCTATTGATAAAAGCGCTTAACCTTTTATTGTGAATAAACTGTATTTTCATATCGGAGGACCTTGGCTGTGAGGTGTATTTTGGTTTGATATATATATATATATATATATATATATATATATATATATATATATATATAATGTATATTGTATATAGATATGTATGTTGGGATTATCACTCTTGACTCTGCTGCATTGTCTGTACGTGAGCACCATGGATGTATGTACATCTGCTATGGCTCTGTGATAGTGCACATACTGTGTGCTGTAGTGATCATGGGTTATACATGTGTAGAGACCAGTTATTGTGTTGCTGGGTATTACACGGGCATTGGAAACAATGTTAGTGCAGCACCTTTGACTGGTCGTATGCAGATCTCGGCAACAGTCAGCAGTGGTTATTACATTGGAGTGTGAGTATGCCTCATATCCATCTGTAGTAACTGTCAATTCTATGCACCTCAGGTTAACATTACAGATGCATGTTTATCCACAGGTTGTGGTACAGATCCCAGGACTGTATGTGTAGACATTGACAGGTGCAGGAATGAGTTGTGTTGGATGCATGGAGGGGTGTCCATGGCCAGTAATGAGGATCTCTACAGCCTGGCAGGTATGGTCTGTGACTGTCCCACAACCTCCTGTATATGGCTGACACATGCTGTACCTGTGTATATGCAGACACACACACTTACCACAAACAGCTATGGCTATCACATACACACACCCATTGCACCACCATTGGGCCATGCAATAACCGTTGTCCCTCACACACACACACACACACACACACCTACGTGTACATTGGATGGCTCTATGACAGCTCTGGACATGTTAACACCACACCCTGTGCATATGATGTCACCTGTGCCACCACCTGTGATGTGTAACATTGATGCAGGATCTGACTAACCTGGTGCTGCTGCACACGGTGGCTTTATTCCACTGTATTGATGTTAGCATGCTGTTAACACACAGTGTGTTACTTCCAGGTGTACTTCAGCAGGCATGATGCATTGCAGCTATGACCATCACTGTAGCATAGTTTACAGCACTGTTAATTCTGATGATGTAGTCTCCATCCATGTGCCATTTCACTGATGTGTGTAGTATTGGCAGCATGTGTGTCTGTGTGTGCAGTACGTGTGTGATGTGTGTAGTACACATGTATACATGCTTACAAACACATACACAACATTACACGGGCTTCAACATTCGTACACTAGCTTACTCATTCTTCCACACGCGCACACAGGCTAACACGCGTGCACACATACTTACTCAGACTTACTGGCACGCATGGGCGCAGACACACTGTGGGCAGGTTTGCAGGTCACATTGGTGGTATCCATGGCGTACGCCGTCAGTCTCCTGACATTCCCTAGGATAGCTCATGACACGTCTCTTCCACTGAGTACTGACAGCACACATATGACACTGCTCCGGTGAGGTTACAGTGTTTTGTACATACACACTCATGTTGTCACCTATCTTCTACTCTAATAGTCCCCTTAACCTACACTACATGGTAGAGGCTTGGCCCATATGGCATGACATGTTGTGATTCACTCTTCTCAGCCTCACTTGCCTCACACTGCCTACAAATGCTTTGTTACATCTCTGACAGAGAGCTTCCACACATAAGTACCAGTATGCAGTAGCCATGTTGTCTCCAGCTTGCCATTCATCTGCATGGCGTACTTACATCTAACTAAACCTACATTTAGTATGTATATTATCCATATGTCTTGTTTTGAGGCGCAGCCCATTCTCGTGGCACTGTGCTACGCTTCCACACCGGGGATCGGGGGAGGACAACTACTGGTTCATTGATATCCAATGGACAAAGCCACCACTGGCCTTGGACTTGGACATTGGCATGCTTCTTCGACTGTATTCATACTGTATTTGCAGCTGTCATTGCTCCGTTTAGCAACGTGCAAAACATTAGTCGCATAACATCAGGGTACATTTCTGCACATAACGCTGCTCTTGCACGGACAGCTTACTGTTTCATGTATCGCGTAATTATGTAGGGTTACCACCTGTCACACTTTGCGAGGGACAGTCCCTCTTTGGGCAGTTGTGTCCTGCAAAAATGTGAGTAAATGGCAAATGTCCTGAGATTTTAGGACAAAATTATTTTCTATATTTTATGTTATAGTTGCATAAAACAGTTATTCTGTATCTGAAACACCTAAATTTTATAAGAAACAGAATAAGGAACTAAAATGCTACAAGAATAGACTTTTATTCAGGTAAAAAACTGAAGTTCTGTCCTTTGTACTGGCCTTGGGTATGTTTTGCCCTGCAAAATCTGATGTTTGTAGCACAAATGTCCCACTTTGGGCATTTGGAAAGGTGGCAACCCTATCATTACATCATTTGCATAGCTTACACATACAAATGGGGCATGTTGCAAATCCCAACATTGTCCGTGCAATGTTCATGTTACGGGCGGTCTTGCACGCCCCTGCAGGTGTTTGCTGAATAGCCTGGCAGTCATCTTTCCTTGCTGTACTCTCACTCAATCCATACACGCCGGAGGCTTCATGTATCATGGCCTAGGCTTTGCTGTGTGCTATGTCTATTTGTGGTGTATGCATGGCTGTGGGTATGTCCCACTGTCATCATTGATAAAGGTGACACCCTATAGGTGCTTCCTGTAGAATGCTGTGTCATTTGACATGTCAGCACATACCTGCGGATGAACTTCCTACTGCAGTGCTTTTCATACCTTCTGAGTTATCTTGCAGTCGATAATGCTGTTTCCTCAGACATGTATCTGTTTCAGATCATACCTATCAACCTCCTAGTGCAAAATATCTGTACAAAGCCTAACATGATGGGGGGACAGATAGGGGCAGATTCTACATATTGCTCTTACACACATAGATAGTTGACAGTATTATAGGTTTTGCATTAGTATGACCTTTCTGAGGGATTTGGGGTCTTAAACACATATGTTTATTATTATGTAATGATGTCAGTTCTCAGGTATTTGGCTGACAGGTACAGATTGTGAGAGGAACACACCACGCATATGAGTCATACATCTGCACATTCGTACAGTTGTGAGGTATGTTTCTGATACTGGACATCTATTTCCTCACGGCAATACACACAATACATGGCGCCATCACAGGCCAGTTACCATTACATTCCTATTGTGGAACACACCCACCCACTGGGTTATATTCCTCACACAGGCCAACAGGTGCTTATCCACACTAATTATTCCATCATGTACCTTATGTGTATGCCGGTATTTGCGCTTTCCGTCAGTGGCAGAGCTCACGTCAGTATGGGGACTGGACACTGTATCGGTGACACTGCATGACACCCTGAGGGACACATGTCTTTTGAGTCTATTAACCTTGCACATTGACTTTCACAGGCCATACATTGTAATTCACATTTGTGGACAAACATGCTTATGACTTGTACATGTTTTGTCATTTGTCCTGACGTCTTTCTTCTCACCTGTCCACCTAGTATCACTAGTTCTGTACATTTCATTAGGACGTGTTACCTTCATGCCTCTCACCTGTACACATTATGGGTATACGCCCTGGGGTTTGACCTATGATTCTGTTACATTTGTCATGATAATGTGCCTTTCTGGTAGATTTCTGGCAAGCCATGACAGACTGTGCGGTTAGGTAATCATGACTGACATTTCTATTTCATGATTACTAACTCTCATAACATTCGTATTCCTGACTACGCAATTATTCTATCAACGGTCTGACTTTGTCTGAGGTATATTTAATATAGTCCCTATTTGTCTGTTGTATACTATGCCTTAGTCCAGCTGTCTTATTCTGACATTCTGGCAGGTATGGTTACCATCTTGGTCGTACATATGTCCTTCCATGATAATTGCCTACATGACACTGATATAGGTCCCTACGTCTTCCCCCAATGGTTTACACAATATCCAGTAGATGGGTTGCACCATTTTGGAGAATGTAGGCGTGTGCTATACCCACATAGGTATATTGATCACTCCCGTGGGCGTACCTAACAGATCTGTGCCAACCAACACCTTGGCCCAATTCTGCATACCCATGATTCCCATACCTGACACACCTCCACAGTACCCATTAAACATGTTTAATGTGAGCGATAATAAAGTGTGAGGACACTTCTGAGCACTCCCCACTCTGCGGATATCAGCTCGTACGTCATACATTCAATCGACCCATGTGTTATTACCCTTGCACCTGCTACTGTTGCATGTACACCTATATCGTAGTTGCAGGTGTGACTTCTTTTGCATCAATGACGGTTGGCACTTTGTACAGGATCAATTTTTGGGGTCCTGCAAAGGACACCTATATTCATGTTTAACGTGTAGAACTTGCAGGCCCTGTCACACTGGTACTTTCCATGCAATGGTTCGGAAACCATCGGTGTATTCTCCTTTCATGCATGTCTGTCTGTCTATCCATATTACCTATACCGTGACCTATTTATATGCACGTCTTATATGTACAGGGACATATGTTTGTTGTGTATATATCTATTGATGTATCGTGTGTGTATAGATTTATATATGTACATATATACATATGCCTGTACATTCCTCATCTCGTAATTTGCTTTGGATTATGTCTGTGGATATATGTGTATATATATCTCCATATCGTACCTTTCAACTGTACAGATTTCTGCTGCATGTACAGCTGTTTGCCTCTTATCTTTGGTCCGTTTTTCATAACTTTGTGTCTATCTGGCAAGTTAGTGGCATATCATTAAAGGCTGACATTGGTAAATAATGACAAACATTTCAGGTTACGACTTCATACCCTTTAGAGAATCCATGCTAGTGACACAACTGTTATTCTATCCACTTTCTATGTTTGTTAGGGCAATATCTGGGGATTGTCCCTATCTGTACCAGTTGTTGTCATGGCTTTGTCCGGTTTCGTACTTTACGGGTATAACAGGTATGAGCCATAAACATAGAACGTGGGGAAAACACCATTCATTTTCTATTCTGTGAGCGGATTACACACACGCAGGCGCACTTGCATATCCTTATTGTGGGTTACATGTGTTTCATAGTTAATTGTGCTGCTGTGAACATTCATAATTCTGACCATAACAGTTACATATCTGTATTCCAGTTTACGGACTACTGCGAAACACACGTTCACCTTTACATATTTAAATGTGTGTACTGCACAAACGCTTTTATTACACTTTCAGGTTATATGTGCAGTGGTCGTAGGTCAACCAGGACTTCATTCACGTTGGCCAGATACCGGGACCACTATTCTATTGGTGTTCTCCCTCATTGATATGCATACCCATAGTACTTAGCTACAGCAACATATGCCTCACCGCTTCACCTATGACACAGGCATCCATTCTCCTGCTGGGAAAAAGGCGGTACTACATATTACACATTCCCTATTGCCTACTGCTGTGGACTCCGGCTGCATTGTTAATCACTCCGGGGATATGCAAAACACCAAGGCATATAGACCAGCCACATACAGGTCTTTGATTGTCAGGGTGTTCATGTAATGATCTAGGTTTAGGCTTGTCCACCTGGTGAAGGGAACTTCCCTGGCCGAGGTCAAATGTCAGACGAAGCATATGGACAGGGATTATCTCCCTATTTTGAAGTTTTACCTGTGTTTATAGACACAGGTGTTTGGGCACCTGTCAGCAGCTTATATTATGGGTGGGGTAGTTATAGTCCATACTCCACGATGAGGGGTGTTCCCATTCACATTTGACTATTACCTGTATACAGTCATATGGGGATTATTATTTTTGGACATGAAGTGACTACAGGTATGCAGTTGTACATTACACAAGTGTGAGGGCTGTTCCTGTAAATTTGTACAGAACATACCTCTCAACCTCTTAGAGCACTGAACCTGCGCAAAACCTGCACAATGGTGGGACAATTAGGGACACATTTTAACAATTGCTCTTACAAGCTTAGAACGTTGATAGAATGCTAGGTTTTGCATTAGCATGACTGTTGTGCAGGTTGTGGAGTCTTATACTCAGGATATTTCTCATTATTTAGTGACGTCAATCCCCAGCTATTTACCACACTGGTGCAGATTGTCGGAGGCACACACCAACACTATGGGGCGAACCTGTGGTCATTCTTAGGGTTGCCACCTTTTCGACTGCCCAAAGTGGGACATGTTCTGTAGAGATGTCAGATTTTCCAGGACAAATCATACCTACAGCCATGCATAGTACTGAACTTTAACCTTTTTTGTACATATAATAGCTTATTCTAGTAACATTTGAATTGCTTATGCTACTTCACATAATATATTGAGGATTCATATATAATAACCGTTTTATGCGACTATTAAAGTAAATTAGGGAATAAACTCTCGGGACATTTGCTATGTGTTGATTTATTTCACAGGACACAACTGCCTACAGAGGGAGTGTTACTCGCAAAGTGGGACAAGTGGTGACCCTAGTCATTCTGCAAATATCCGGACAGTTGAGTGGTATGGCACAGACCTCTGTAATACGCTGTTGTGTTCTGGCACAGCAGTAGCTCAGCATTAAAGACTGCAGTCGGAACGTGCTGACAGACAGTTGGGTTTCAGACTTCATACTCCAGACATTAATGCCAATGTGCAAACTGTTATTCTATCAAATTCTATGTTTCTATGAGATATGTTTACAGATTGTCCCTGATTTTGGACCTTTCCTCTGTCCAGATATCTTGCTCACACAGGTTGACAGGTATGGTCAGTCACGACTGCACACAGTGTCCCTCACACTTGATCAGGGTTGACCTGTTTACGTAGTGTCTTCCTCGCCCTCATGCCGTTTTCCACTTTGCAAATGTGTGCATTATATTCTCCCTCCTACTTGTGTCTGGACATGAGCGTCACGGGAAGGTATTTTATCCTGGGTGGTAGGTTATGCATACCCACTTAGGGCTGGACAGTGTCATGGACCTCCACTGCACATTCTGACTTGTGTCCAGATATCTACTGGATTGGACATCATGTCGTCATACCCATTCTACTATTTACACAAGTTGGTCATCCCGTGAGGGATATCCCAACAATTGGTCAAAACGAAACCATGTAAGATAATGAAGATTTTTGTGGATGCACGAAAACGTGCAGGGGGTTTTACCTGCAGGGGATACATGGTTTGCAATCCTGACACTGCTTAGGGTGACAATACCTACTACATATGCGTAGGGGTCACTGTGTGTAGGTGTTTCTGCAACAAACCAGTGGACCAAGTACGGCTGGATTTGGTGGACGTTCTGGTATAGTGGCAGGTTGTGTGTTGTGGAGGGTATGCTGGGTAGGCTATTATGCATCCAGGTGTGTTGCATTTGTTATGGCCAGTTCCATCAGGACCCATCTGTGGATCTGTGGGTATGTGACGGCGCCGTATCTATACATTTGTCTCGCATATTTCCATATTCATATGTTTGTGAGATTGTGTTCTACACTATGGCCTGTCTGCTTGTCTTGCAGCTGTTTCTATATGAGGTTGTGTTTCTTTCCACTTCACCCGCTGCCCCCTCATACACCTCTGGTTCACCTTTTCTGCATATGACACATGTATCACCTTTGAGGAATTTACCATTAAACACACACCCCTCACACGCGAATTACTCACACCCCATAGAGCACTACTTTGGTTGTTGGCCCATGACACAGCCAGAGTTACACATTGACTACCCTACATGTGTCGGGTACCTTTATGGTTGTGTGGACTACCCTGCCATGTTTGCTTTCCATATACTATACCTCACACACATAGGTACACGCCCTTACTTCACTTTCATTACTTGGTTGGTGTATCCGGGTACTACCCGTTCAACTGTGTCACATACACGTTCGGATTATACAGCTGAGTTCCGGATTTTGCCAGCCTGTTCTACTCATTGGTAGGATGGCACCTTTTCCTATGTCCAAGCTATTTCTTACACATGTCCGACCATTGTGGACATTGCCTCCCCACAGTCAATGGTTGTGTTTCCACCTTTTCAATTGGCCACAGTGTGACATAGGGTTACCACCTGTCCCACTTTGCGAGACGCAGTCCCTCTTTGGGCAGTTGTGTCCTGACATGTAATTGTCAACATGGCAAATGTCCTGAGATTTTAGGACACACATATTTCTTATATTTTATGTGATAGCTGCATTAAACAGTTAATTCTGTATCTGAAATACCTGACTATTATGAGAAACAGAATAAGCAACTAAAATGCTACAGGAATACTCTTTTCTGTAGGCAAAACAGTTATGTTCAGTCCTTTGTACTGGCCGTGGGTATGTGTCGGCCTGTACAGTCTGATGTCTGTACCAAACATGTCCCACTTTGGCCATTTGTAAGGGTGGCAACCCTACTGTGACAGCTGCAGTGAACACAGCATATTTTACAGGCTGACACATACCCAAGGTCAGTTCGGCAGATAGAACTTACAATTCTTGCCTATATCTAAGCTTATTCTTGTAGCATTTCGGTATCTTATTGTATTATACTTCCAGTGAAATATGTTTACTGCAACTATTGCATGATGGCTACGGAGGAATTATGTCCTATATTCTCTGGACATTTGCCAGTTTTACATATTTGTGTCAGGACACATCTGCCCACAGAGGGACTGTCGCTCGCAAAGTGGGACAGGTGGTAATCTTGGTCGACGGTACGGATCATACTGTTCCTTTCGGCCTACATGTGTCCGTGTTGTTATGGTTTGTTTATATGCTCCTTCTGTTTCGTTTACATGCATATGCTATTTCCTATCACTTTTGGTATGTGAAATACGGAAATACCTTTTGTATGTGACTATTACATGGCTTGTGGGATATGATTCAGACATACAGTCACTACCTATATCTACATTTCTCCTCGTGTATTTTGTTATGGACACATCTGCACAGCTATGTTCCCTCCCTCAAATTATGGGTCGGATGGTGACCCTCTCCATTGGACTGGACGTACCTACTGGCGCGCTAACATCTGATACGTTTCACTTCCACATGGTATAGCTATCAACACTACGTTGGACTACAGGCACACGGTTTTCCTGTCATTTGTTCATGGGTAGGGACCCGTTATTCCCTACCGTGCATTTGTGTTTGACTCTTCATTTTCTGTTCGCAGGGACTCTGCTTTGCATACGTTTCAGTCTCCGCGGACACTGATAGGTACGATTACTATTGCTGGCGGAATATAATATTCAGCAGTTTAGGTTGCTCCTTGAAAGCTGACATTGACACGCCTCCCTGCGCAACTTCGATACGCCCCTTGCACTCGCGCATGTTTCCTATGCACGTGGCTGTGGCAGCTGCGCGCCTTCATTAATATGCATATGGCGCATCTACTCCACATCTATGCCGCACGGCCGGCGCAAGACTTACGCCGGACTTGCGCCGAGCTTCATGAATCTGGGGGCATATCAAAGAATACATTTATTAATTTAATATAATACAGGTCCTTATCTTAAAAAATGATAAATACAATAATAATAACTGCATAAAATGTTGTAAAAAATCATTACTAAAAACTCTCATATTAATTCGTATTAAAAGGACATAAAGCTCAATCTCGTGGCATTTTACCAGAAATACATCTTAAAAAATTTGAATCTGTTTGCTGCTAAAAGATATATGTATTTTGTTATAAAAACTATTTAAATGTTTAAATATATAAAAAATGATATATAATTTACTTTAAAAGTCTATATAAATAAATGTTTTATTTTAATTCATGTATTTAAATACTTGAAAGCTCCATTATTCTAAAGGAAGAAAAACTACTATAAAATCCAAGGACTAAAAAAACATAGTGTAAAAAATAGTGTAATATATATATATATATATATATATATATATATATATATATATATATATATATATATGTCCAAAACATACCTATTTGGGAGAGACAATTGTCTTAAAGCTTAGTAGGCCTTAATTTAAGAACAGGAGCTATCGAAATGTGGTCATTCAACTCTGGAAATTTGTTAGCTTGAAGGGTGATCTGCCACCATAGCTCCCTGTATTCCAAAGTCTCCTCCCATAAACCACCTCTACCATCAGTTTTCACACTTTTGATAACAAAAAACTTATACTGTGCATTAGTACATTTTTCTGTGTGTCTGTATAGAGTATTAGTTTCCTTGTTAGTTAAAATATCGTAAACATGCTCATACATTCTTTTCCTGAGCTAAAGTTCAGTCTCACTGACATAAAATGTCTGGCAGGACTGGCATAATGCCAAATACACTAATCCACTAGAATCACAGTTACTATATTCTTTACCCATAACCATAGTATTTCTACTTTCTAGGTGGATACTCTCTTTGTTAATGATGTGACTGCACTGGCCACAATGGTCACATTTATAAGATGTTCATTGTGTTTTACTGTTGCAGTCATTACTCTTGGGTTATCCTGCTGGCAGGCTACCCGCAGTCGGCCAGAATTCCAAAGTCTAAGTCCAGCGTTGGTTGCTGTCACCTCTTCCCTGACGTCAGTGCGCCAGGGGTATAAAAGATGCAGCCGACACCATTTTCTTCAGTCTTGCTTGCTGCGCAGTGCCCGAAGCAAAAGCAGTTCGCAAGTGCCGGTCAGCCGACTCCTGAGATTTTCAAATCTGAATTTCAGAACCGAAGTCTTCATTAAAGCTAAGTACCCCGTTGAGGAAACTTTTTTCTTGCCCCAGACCGATGTCAGAAAAAGTTAACAATTGTATTTCTTGTGGGAAGCAAATACCTCATAAGGATTTTCACTTTTACTGTATTCCTTACCTAGGCCCTGATCACAACGTTTCTAGCTGTCGGTTTTGTGCTAGATTTAACCAACGTACTATCAAGCATCGGTTCGATTTTGCTTTTCATTACTTTGGCTGAAGATTTAATTAATTAATGAATTAATTAATTAATTAAATTAATTGTCAGAACAGTCGACAACTGGAGTTTACAAAAAACGCAAGGACAAGGATAGGCATCCGAGGTCCAAAACCAACGACGAAGCCTCTTCTAGGCCAGTCGCCAGTTCACCGGTTCTCAGTGAAGCGCTTTCACAGCCCCTGGAGCCCGCTACCTCAGAGCCACAGGCCGCTACCGACTCCCACGTGGAGCTGATTGGGCCTCTGGAAACTCAAGGTATTGGACACTTAGAAATCAATCCCTCAGATGGGTCCGGAGCCGCTGAGCAGGCATCGGCTTCTGAGGGTGTCTTCAGACCTACACATCTATATGTTAAGCCTTCTTCAGCTTCAAAGACAAAGACTAAAGCAGTTATAAAGACAAAGAAACAAGTACAGCATTCTCATATTCAGACTTCCATGCCTAAAAAACAGATGCTCAAAATGGCCGAAGACCTAATTACCTTGATCAGGGGTTCCCATCCCCCTCCTGATAAGAGGCCTAGGCAAGAGACAGAGTATGAGTCTTCTGATCAAGTTTCTATTTCCTCTGATTCCTCTTCTGAACAGGATTACTCCATGCTTCCCTATGAGGATTCTGATGCTGAAGAATCCATTCCTTCAGCCTCTCATCCTGAGGACTATTCTTTTGGGGAAACACTGCATACTATGAGGGAGCATTTCCACTGGGAGAGCCAAAATTATTCTGAATCTAAGAAAAGGCTCAGAGACTTCCTGTTTCTTCCTCAGCACAGACCCCTTGCTATTCCACCTGTTCTAGACATTGTAGATGATGTATTTTCAGAGTCCGGACTTTCCCCTGACTCTTTAACCCCTGCACCTGCTAAGCCAGACAGATACTATAGGGTCCCGGATTCTCATAAATTCCTATATAAAAACCCTGCTGCTGACCCAGAAACTATCTCTCAGGGTCCCAAGGGGGTTAAAGCTTCCACTGCAAAAAACCCTGTCCCCTCTGATAGGGATTCTAGAGCTCTAGACAGATGGGAGGAAAAAAATTACACTTCTGCTACCCTGGCTGTAAGGGCTTTTCATATGCTTAAAATATCAGCAATATTTAATGTCACTACTTAAACAGAAAATGTTGACAAATACTGAATGTTCAGAGAACAAGGAATTGCAGGATTTATTGCATGCAACTGAACAAGTGGGAAAGCATACTTTGCAATGTGGTTATGATTCACTGGAGGCCTCTTGCAGGGCCACTGTTACAGATTCTGTTATTAGAAGGCATGCTTGGTTAAAGGAACAAAATCTGCCTGATCATGTTAAAGCAGAATTATTAGATGCACTATTACAGCATGATACTTTGTTTGGTACTAAAGCAGAAGAGCTGCTGAAAAGAATGGAGGATAAAGCAAAATCCATGCAGACAGTCAAGGATTTCTTACAGGTACAGCCACCCAGGTTTAGCAGGAACTGGCCTTCTAAAAATTGGTCCTTTCCAGTCTCAGACAGACCACAAAGAGGCAGATACAGGCATCCCAGAGGCAGATCTCAGCCCCAAGGCTCATACAGGCCTAAACAATGGGGTGCTCCTACCTCCAAAAGCGGAGAAGACAAATCTCAGCCTTACAGGAAACAGCCCCAATGACTTTCCTCTACCAGTTCCAAACTGTTTTCTTTTGACAGCCTCCTTGGGGGGAAAACTAGCACTTTTTTCATCAAATTGGCAAATAGTTACCCAAGACAAATGGGTCTTGAACATAGTGTCCCAAGGCTACAGGTTCCATTTTCATACTCTACCAAGGTCAAAGGGCATGCCAGTCCTGCCGCACAATCAATGGGCAGAGGCACAAAAACAAATTACAGCCCTCATAGACATGACGGCCATTCAGCAAGTACCACAACAAGAGCAGGGGCAAGGATTTTACTCCAGACTTTTCTTAGTACCAAGGAAGGACAAAACCTGGAGACCAATTCTGGACATATCTATATTAAATACGTTTCTGGAAGTTCCAAAATTCAAGATGTTGACTCTTTAACAGCTACTGCCCATGCTGGGCAAGAGGGCTTTGCTCGCAACTTTGGACCTAAAAGAGGCATACCTACATGTCCCAATCAGACAATCTTGCAGAAGACACCTCAGATTCATAGCTGGCTCAATACATTACCAATTCTCTGCACTGCCCTTTGGCTTATCTGCTGCGTCCAGGGTCTTTACAAAATGCCCGCCACCAGTAATCGCATTTTGCAGACAAAAAGGAATTCAAATATATCCCTACTTGGACGACTGCCTAATTCAAGCAGAGAACAAAGACACTCTTCTAAAGCATCTGGAGTTTGTAAAAAGATTACTAATTGGCCTAGGGTACACAGTAAATGAAAAGAAATCAAAACTAGTGCCCTCTCAAGAGATAATATTCCTGGGTGCAAGCTTAAATACTACTGCCCAGATGGCTTATCTCATGCCAGACAAACAAAAACAACTGACTACTTACTTCAAGAAATTGGCAACAAAAACCCACCTATCTTCAAGGAAAATCCTGCAGGCCTTGGGTTTCATGGCATCCTGCATCATACTAATTCCATATGCCAGACTGCATATGAGGAAACTACAATGGTATCTGAAAAGAGTTTGGACTCAGCATTGCCACAGCCTGGAGACAGTAATTGCACTCATTCCCTGCCTACAACAGGAGTTTCGATGGTGGGCAGAAGCCTGTAACCACAACAAGGGTCTGCCATTCACTTTACCCACAGCCAGACAGACACTGACAACGGATGCATCAGATTATGCCTGGGGGGCCCATATGGCAGGAAAATGTATTCAGGGCACATGGCCTGCAAACCAGAGGCATCTTCACATCAATCAAAATAAGATGCTAGCTGTTTAAAATGCCCTGACAGCTTTCAAGGACCTGCTTCATCCAGGACAGTTACTGATAAAGACAGACAAAACTACTGTCATGTGGTACATAAACAAGCAGAGAGGTACACATTCCTACCCCCTCTGCAGACAAGCAATGACCTTATGGGACACAGCATTGGCTTTACAAGTTTACCTGCAAGCACAATTCCTGCCAGGAAAAACAAATACTCTGGCAGATGAACTAAGCAGAAACCTCGTGGATCCCCACGAATGGAAACTGGATCCACAAGTCTTCAGCATGATAATAAGAAAATGGGGATGCCCAGACATAGATCTGTTTGCCTCCCCTCACAACTGTCAATTGCAGAGATTTTGCACAAGGATTTACCACAAGCAAGCATAGAAAGTGGATGCCCTATCATTCAGCTGGAACAATCTAACAGTATATGCTTTTCCCCCTCTGCCTCTCCTTCCCAGAGTACTCCTAAAGGTCAGACAAGAGAAGCCCAAAATGATTCTGATTGCACCAGACTGGTCACGCCAGCACTGGTACCCAATCCTAAAGAGCTTGTCTCAAGGTCCAGCATGGATATTGCCTCAAACTTCTCACTTGCTGACCCAACAAAACAATCAGATCCTGAACAGCCAACTCAGGACCTTAAATCTGGCAGCATGGCAGATAATGTAGCCATTCAGAACATTCCTCTTTCAAAGGCTGTTATGGATATTATCTTGGAGGCCAGGAGGCCCAGTACCAGAAAATCTTATGAGGAAAAATGGAAGAGATTCTGTGCTTGGAACCAGGAACAAGGCATTGACACGTCTGTACCAAATATCCCTCAGATTTTACAATACCTAACTGAGATGCTGAACAAAGGCTTTTCTTTCTCATCAAATAAGATTCATGCCTCTGCCATTTCTGCACATTACAATACGGAACCACCTATCTTTTCTCATCCTTTAATAAGGCAGTACCTCAGAGGGGCAAAAAACATTAGGCCTCCAAGGAGAGCACCAATTCTGGCCTGGGACCTCAATTATGTTTTGGAAAAGCTCACACTGCCTCCTTTCAAGCCAGCATCAACAGCAGATATAAAATTCTTATCCTGGAAAACAGCTCTGCTCCTAGCCATAACCTCTGCAAGGCGAGTCTCGGAGTTACAAGCACTCATGGCTGTGGAACTTTCATAATTTTTCATCCAGACAGGGTTTCTCTGAGGACAAACCCTACATTTATGCCTAAGGTGGTGTCCAGTGTGGCCCTCGACCAAACCATTCACTTGCCTACCTTTTTCCCAAATCCACAGAACAAGGGTGAAAAAATTCTGCATTCTTTGGACATACTCAGGCAGTTACGCTTCTACTTGGACAGAACTAAAGCTTTCAGAAAGACTGAGCAATTTTTAGTGGCATATGCTGCAGGATCACAAGGAAAGGCTATCTCAAAACAGACTATTTCTAAATGGATAGGCCATTGCATCTGTTTCTGCTATTTTCAACATGACAAATCAGTGCCTAAGGGCATCAGGCCTCATTCCACCAGAGCAGCAGCCACTTCAGCAGCCTTCCTCAGAGGAGTACCAACCAAAGAAATCTTAGAAGCTGCAACTTGGAGTTCAGTGCACACTTTTACAAAGCACTACCACTTGCCTCTCTACTCTAAGTCCAGAGCAGGCTTTGCCACTGCAGTTCTGCAGGATCTCATAGCCTCTCCTAATCCAATTTAGCCCAGCCACCCCTCCTCAGCTTTGGGATTCTACCCAAGAGTAATGACTGCAACAGTGAAACACGATGAACATAGTACAGTTGTGTACCTACCATAAATGTAGATGTTCGAGTGTATTCACTGTTGCAGTCCAGGTTACCCACCCACCATCCCCCTTCTCTTTGCTGGGACTTATCTGCACTTCTTTATCCTATGCAACCTTTTTGGTGTATTTGCTTGTAGATGATGGAAATGTTATTTTTATGCTTGCATTTCTTATTGGTATATTATACAGCCTACCTTTTTGGGGCACCTGACATCTGGGGCAAGAAAAACTGAAGAAAATGGCATTGGCTGCATATTTTATACCCCTGGCGCACTGACATCAGGGAAGAGGCGACAGCAACCGACGCCGGACCTAGACTTTGGAATTCTGGCTGACTGCGGGTAGCCTGCCAGCAGGATAACCCAAGAGTAATGACTGCAACAGTGAATACACTCGAACATCTACATTTATGGTAGGTACACAACTGTACTTTCCTTTTCTTGTTCTTGTCATCTTATTTTGAGTTTCTTCCTTTTCCAACACATTTTTTCAAACTACATGAATTTTTAAAATACACTTTCAATTTATCCTTAGATATTTTCTCAAAGTCTGTAAATGATATAAGCCTGTTCTATTCATGTTCCACAATATTCCTAATCAGGTTGGAACTTCCATTATATTCAATTACTAAGGCCTTTCCATAGGAATTCTGGTTGGTCTGTGTCCCTGTTTGGAAGACTGATACCTAAAATAGGTTTAAACTTGTCTATCCTTCTTTCATTTAGTTCTTTTTCCATTTGGTCAATCAACCAGTTTGGATAATTTCTAGCCTTAAAGAACTGCCTTAAGATAAGGACCTGTATTATATTAAATTAATAAATGTATTCTTTGATAATTTTTTATTTTTAAACAATATTTTACATGAGCAGTTCCAAGTAAAAAAGCTGAGAGATAACCAAGGCGTACCATTTGTACACAAAATAAACATACCCCGAGATTCATGAAGCTCGGCGCAAGGCCGGCGTTAGGCTTGTGCCAACCTTGTGGCGTGAAGATGGCGCAGTAGTGCCAAATGCAAATTAATGAAGGCACGCTGCCGCTACAGCCACGTGCATAGGAAAGGAGCGCGAGTGCATAGGGCATGTTGAAATGCCACACGGAAGTGTGGAAATGTCAGCTGTCAATGTGCAACCTAAAATGCTTGCATATAACAATTTGCAAGCAATAGTCATCACATCTGTCAGTGTCCGTGGATACTGAAACATATGCAAAGCATGCAAGACAGTTCCTGCGAACACAAAATGAAGAAGCAGACACAAATGCACTGTAGGGAATAATGGGTCCCTATCCCGCGAACAAATGACATTGAAAACCATGTGCCCGTAGTCCAACGCAGTATAGATAGTTATACCAAGTGGAAGTGAAATACATCATATATTAGCGCACCGCCAATAGGTACGTCCAGCCCAATGGTCAGGGTCACCAGCTGACCCATATTGTGAGGGAGGGTAAACAGCTGGGCAGAAGTGTCCATAACAAAAAACACGATAAATGTAAATATCTAGCGACCATATGACCGAATTATATCCCACAACGCATGTAATAGTCACATACAATAGGTATGTCCGTATTTCACATACCAAATGTGACAGGAAATAGAATAAGCATGTAAACAAAACAGAAGGAGCATATAAACTGCTACAACAATAAGGCAACATGTAGGCTGAAAGGAACAGTATTATCCATAGCGTTGACTGTGGGTACGTGTTGTCCAGTACATTCGGATATGTGTCCAGAATATATCCCATCCTGGACATAGGAAAAGGTGGCATCCTACCAATGATTAGAACAGTCGGCCAAAATCCACACATCAGCGGTCCAAGCCGAACTTGTCAGGATGTGTCACAGTTGAACAGGTATTACCTGGGTATACCAACCATGTCATGAAAGTTAAGTATGAGTGTGTACCTATGTGCATGAGGTATAGCATGTGGAAAGTCAAACATGGCAGGGTAGTCCACACAACCATACAGGTACCTGACATATGTAGGGTATGCAATGTGTTACCTTGACCGTGTCATGGGCCATCAACCAAAGCAATGATGGATGGAGTGTCAGGAATATGTGTGTGGGGGGGATAGGTAATGGTATAATCCCCCAAGGTGACACTGTCTCGTATGCAGAATAGGTGAACCGGAGGTGTATGAAGGAGCAGCGGGTGAAGCAGAAAGAAACACAAAAACATGTATACACATCTGCAATACAACCAGACAGGCCATACTGTAGAACACAATCCCACAAACATATGAATATTAAAATGTGCGATATATGCCCACAGATTGGTCCTGATGGAACTGGCCATCTCAAATGCAACACACCTGGATGCATAATGGACTACTCAGCATCCCCTCCACAGCACACAACCCGCCCCCATACCTGAACATCCACCAAATCCAGCCATACTTGGCCTACTAGTTTGATGCAGCCACATCTACACATAGTGACCACTACGCATATGTAGTAGGCATTGTCACCCTAGGCAGTTTCAGGATTGCAAACTATGTATCCCTTGCATGTAAAACCCCCAGCACATTTTCATAACACCAGAAGAATGTTCGTTATTGGCCTTGTTTTGGTCTTGTTAAATTTTTGGGATATCCCTCATGGGATAAGTAACCTGTGTAAACATTAGAATGGGTATGAAGACACGATGTCCAGTCCTGTAGATATCTGGATACAAGTTGGAATGTGCAGTAGTGGTACATGAGACTGTCCAGCCCTAGATGGTCATGCAGAACCTACTACCCAGGATCAAACACCTGCCCGTGACACACATGTCCCGACATGAATAAGCGAGAGAATATATTGCACACATTCACATAGTGGCACATGGTATATGGGTGATGAAGGCACTGACGTAAACAAGATACCCCCTGATCCACTGTGTGAGGGGCAAGTAATGTGTGTGTAGGTGTGACCTGACCAACAATGATAGAATGCCAAATGTCCTATGATTGTAGGAAATAACTATGTACCATACTGCATGTAGCAGTTGCCTAAAGCGGTCATGTCAGGATAGAATAAACATAATTTGTACAAGAAACAGGTAAACAACAAAAGTGCCAAAGGTATAGGCTCACAGCTAGGAAACAAATGAATGTTCTAAACCTGCACTGACCGTGGCTATGTGTTGGCCCAAACAATCTGGTGTCCCCAGTAGGGTTGTCATCTGTCCCACTTTGCAAGGGACAGTCCCTCTTTGGACAGTTGTGTCCTGACAAAATACATTAAAAATGGCAAATGTCCTGAGACTGTAGGACATAATTACGTCCCATATGTTATGTAATAGTTGCATAAAATAATTATTTCTGCATCTAAAATACCTAAACGTTACAAGAAACAGAATAAGCAACTAAACCGCTACAACAATAGGCTTTTATGTAAGCAAATAAGTAAAGTTCTATCCTTTGTACTGACCGTGGGTATGTGTCGGCCTTAAAAATCTGATGTGTGTTCTGAAAATGTCCCATCTTGGCCATTTGAAAAGGTGGCAACCCTAGTCCCCAGAATACATCCCAACCTGTACATATGAGAATGTCAATGCTACCAATGGTCAGAGCATTCGCACAATAACAGGCCAGCCTCTTAACCACTCACAAAGTCAGTGACCTTTGGAGGAAAGGTGTTGAATGACAATGACTACTTACAACAATGAAGAGTAATAGATGCATTTAATTGCAGAAAATTAGTAGTATTACGAATCTGTCAACACTTTCCAAGTTAATAGTACTAATATGGTAGAAGTGTCCGTGATTGTCCCTGAGTTGTCATAGCCTTGTCCCTGTCACTGTAGACATGAGTCCCCGAGTATCACAGAGGTCCGTACACATAAGTACACCAACCGTCACATCTGTTGACAGGACTATTGCATACCTGTAGTGAATTTATAACTGATGTCCAGAATAATATTCATTGTATCTATAAATGAATGAAATAGTCAAATGGGAAGGGAAACACGTGGGACCCCCAACCTGCATTATGTAGTGGAACCACTCCCTGCCCTAAATTATGTAGCGCTGACCTAATAATGTTGTCAGAGGTGTTCAAACACCTGTATCTGTAAACACAGGTAGAATGTTAAAATCTGGACTAACTCTGTCCATGTGCTACATCTGATCTTTGAATAGTGCCAGGGAAGTTCTAGTCACCAGTCGGCCGAGCCTAAACCCGGACCAGCACATGAACGCCCTGACAATCAAACATGCGTATGTGCGAGGACTATAAGCATAGGAGTTCTGAATATCCTTGGAGTGAGTAGACATGCAGCACGTGTCCAGAGCAGTAGGAAACAGGGAATGTCCTAAGTGTAGTACTGTGGTTTTCCCAGCAGGAGAATGGATGCCTGCTGTGTAAGGGAAGTGGTGAGGCGTATGTCAGAGTAGCTATGAAACATGAATATACATATAAATGAGCCAGAACAACAATAGTGTAGTGGTTACAGCATCCGCCCAACATAAAGGCATTCCCGGTTCAAGTACGACTATAGCACATATTAATTGTGTAATGAATGCCTCTGTGCTGTAAAGCCAACATTTATACATGTAAAGGTGACCGCGTTCGCATGGGTCCAATAACTGTAGTCCATCAAAGTGGTACTTTCATAAGGAATAAGGCACATGTAATCCCAAAGAAGTGCCTGTAAACATATGTAACTCAGAATAACAAGATGCAAGTGCGCCTGCGTGGGTGTACGCAGCTATTAGCATAACAAATGCATGTTGTCTTGTACAGCTGTAACTTTTATATATAGAGATAGATAGATGTGTGTATAGATAAATATCCACAGACATAACAGAAATATGCAATTATATATCTACATATATATATCTATATATACACATATATACATATATATAAAAATATATATATCTATATATATATATATATATATATATATATATATATATATATATATATATATATATTTATTTGCATTTGTTAACCTGGTTGGTCCAGCTGGGTAAGAATTACCCTTTTGCAGTGGAGACCTGAGGGGAAAAGCCCCAAACAGTCATACAAATACATACAAATAGAGACAAATTAACAATATTACAGAGGAAAACAATATTATGGGTACAATGGATAAGAAAAGCAAACAATGAAAGTTTGAGAATATGAGTAAGGTAGGCCAGAGGCATGCATGCAAAAGACTTATGAAAAGGTGTTCTGAGCAAGATCTCTGAATTAAGTTAAAGTAGGCAAAGAAATGATGATTTAGGTGTGGAGTTAGTAGCGTGGGAGTTTTAGGTGGGAGCATGTGAAGGACATTCCCATTTGGAAGAGAGATGCGAGAGAAGCATGGATTTGAAATTGTTGTGGTTAGGTATATTATGTAGTGGTGTGGGGAGATTGTTCCATAGTTTGGTTATAGCATGGGACAGTAGTATATGTATGTACATATATATATATATATATATATATATATATATATATATATATATATATCTATCTATCTATATATATATATATATATATATATATATATATATATATATATATATATATATATATATATATATATATATATATATATATATATATATATATATATATATATATATATATATATACATATATATATATATATATATATATATATATATATATATATATATATATATATATATATATATATATACATATATATATATATATATATATATATATATGTATATATAGATAGATAGATATGTAAGGAACGCCGAAAGGCGAAAGCAAACATAAGGGTTGTGAAGGGAATCCAGAGCAAGTAAGGAATTATAAAGTGCTCGCAGCGTATGTCACATAAAGCTGCACACAAGTGTGAGTAGAGCACTGCTCTTCACACCAGAGGCAGGGTTATTCCAGTGGCCATAACATCGCTGAAGTGCTACATCAACATTGTAAACAGATGGAATGTAGTACATGTTTCGACCACCTACACTTGTAACCCGCAAATCGTTTGTAATCCATAACACCAGGAAAGGCACGTATGTGCAAATATGAATGGATGGTGAGCCTGTGAATACACAAGGCGGTACAAAATGTGTGTAGAGCCCCAATGTTCATGAGAGGGCAATGTATAAAGGTGTGTCATGGCTGTGATATCAGGTGTATAATGGCTGTTATGCGTGGACACTCAACACGGGTGTGCAGGAGAAACTATGGATATGCGATTATGGACACAGAAGTGCTAGGGTATGTTGCGCCAGGTGCAATGGAGCTGCCCGTGGAGGTCAGCTAGTACATAGGTGCGATTTCCAGATAGAGCGTCGTTTGCGTGGAGACATGCGTGAATGGGCGTATCGTTGTCGGACGTTGTGCGTCAGGGCTGGCAGCCTGGCACGTAAAACCTATACGCCACCCATGAGCGGAACAGAGTTCTGCTGTGACAACCCCAAACCGGGAAAAGCAGAAAGACACAACTACATGAAGACAACAATATGTTGACGTACAGTCACAGTAACACAAACACTCATCCTATCAACAATATATATGAATGTCCACAGAAACCAACACAGTAGCAGGAATAATAGGCTGCGCATATGAGTAATAGGTCAAATGACACTGTATCACATCCCAGTAAGCGGCGGCACCCCCAGACATGAAAAACGTGTCATCTGTCCTCTGTATAACGTGCAATATACTGATCACAAGTTCACCGGAGTGAAGTGTCGGTGTCATAATT
The DNA here is from genome assembly GCF_019279795.1 of Protopterus annectens. NCBI lineage: Eukaryota > Metazoa > Chordata > Ceratodontiformes > Protopteridae > Protopterus > Protopterus annectens. The sequence continues at coordinate 1,500,566,813 of NC_056733.1, read as the reverse complement.
ACTCAGGCAATAGTATGCTGTTGAAGCAGAGATAAACCCCAATACGCATGTGTAAGTGTCCATGTCCGGGAAATGTGTAGGTTAACGGACACACAGATGTATATATTGATAAAAATGTATATATACATATATCTATATTAATTTACATACACATATATATTCATACAGATATATATACACACACACAAGGATATACTATGGATATATATATATATATATATATATATATATATATATATATATATATATATATATATATATATATACACAAACAACAAGTATTGATATATACACATACACACAAAACAAAATATATATGTCAGTGTAGATATACACATGTACATAAATAGGTTACTTCACAGCAATTAGGGGTAACATATTTACAGCCCGGGCATATGTGACTGGGAGGTCCAATAAATAAACGTTATTCCCCCACATCGCCCAGCTAGGCCAGACAGACATACAGACAGGCAATACAGATCAATACACCACCGCTGTCCATAACACCAGTAGGAAAGTACCAGTGGGAGAGATCTGCAAGGTCTACACATTAAACATGGATAACGGTGTCCTTTGCAGGACCCCAAAAATTCAGGGTACGTGTGAATCTGCTGACATTGATACGATCAGGATGTAGGTGTACATGGAACAGTAGGTTGTGCAAGTGTGTTAATACATGGGTTGACAAAACGTACGACATGTGTCCCGAGACTGGGAGAGTGGGCAATGTGTAGGGATGTGCTCATACCCCAGCTGCGCTCGCAGTAAGTATTTGTCACAACTGCTGTAGAGGGGTGCCAGGTAGGTGGACCATAGGTATGCAATAATGGGCTTAAGTGTGCAGGTGCTGGTTGGCAGAGATGTAGTAGGCCCGCCAGTGGAAGTCATTAATATTCCTATGTGGGCATAGCATACACCTACACCTCCCAAACCTGAAGAGCACATCTACCGGATAGTCTGTAAACCATCGGGGGAATACATAGAGACCAAATCAGTGCCGTGTACCCGATTAGCATGGACATCCATAGTTATGTATCAGAATGTAACAAAGTCCAACTAAACACTTCCAGAACTAGTGATATTAGGTGAACAGGTGGCGGAATACAGGTAATGACAGATGACAACATGTATGAGTCAGAAACAGCATGTACCTCGACAAACGTGAATGAATACATATGCTCTGTGACTGTAAATGTGTCTGGTTAATAGAACCAATCATCTAAGTGTGTCCCACAGGGTGTTATGCATTGTTCCTGATACAGTGTTCATTCACACCCATTGGTATGTGAGTTCTGCTACTGACGGAAAGTGTATCATTTGCTGACCACCTTAGGTAGATGATAGCATAATAGAAGTGGTTCAACACCCGTACGCCTTAGAGGTACACACCCGTCTGGGCAGTTGTGTCCTGTAAAATGACAGTTATGGCACATGGCCTGTGAGTTCAGGAATGGAGGCTATATAGTGTGTGTAGTGGTGTCAGACATTAATTTGTTGTATCAGAAACATCTACATGTAATAGGAAACAGTATTATCAATTATAATGCTACATGAATAACCTTAACGTATGCAAACCGTGGAAGTCATCCTTTTACTACTGGCTGTGGGTATGTGTTGCCTTGACACATGTGATAGCTCTACATATAGGGTCTATAGGGCTGCCCCCATTCTGAATGGCCAAAGTGGAATCTGCTCTGTAGAAATGTCAGACGTACCAGGGCAGAACATACCTACAGCCATGCATAGTACAGAAATATACATATCGGCACAAATCAAAGCATAGTCTAGCAGCAGTAAAGTTGCTTATGCTACTACATATGACATATTGATGTGTCAGGTATACAAGACCTGTAACAAGCAATCAGTACAGACACGTACAACATGAGAATGTCCCCTAATCAGGACAGTTGCAATGGCTAGAGTATTGTCCATACCCAGTGGCTGCTGGTGACTTCGAATCAAAGGGGGGCTGCAGGAGACAGCTGAATGGGTGGGGCCAATGAGAAGGGGTGTGGCCAACTAGAAAGGTGTGGAGCTATGATAAAAATCTCAAAAACTGGGACTTTAATTAAATACGCTGTGCTGGGTGCCAAACCGTCATTATGAGAGTCCAATCAAGACAAACTGAAGTGTAGAAGAAAGAAAATATTTCAGTGCATTGGCTACAAGACAGCTTACTTAATATCTAGATGGAAACAAAAAGATTGTGAGGCATGATAAAATAAATTACGTTTTAACTATATTACTGAAATGCCAGTCAAAATCAAATATAAAAAAAACAAGCAGCACTCAACTCAAACCACTTCTCCTTGCACTGCAATTCTAATTATAATTTATATTCAGCTTTATAAAAGTACCAAGTAACATGCTGGAAAGTAACAATCTCTGTGATACCCCAACTTATAAAAATGTTTCTTATCCAAAAATGACCTGCTGCCTAACAACTTGTTTCATGGGAAAACATGATCAAAGTACAAAATGAACAGCAAATAAGAAACAAACTCAAGATAAATTGTTTAAAGGATTACTGCACAGGTTATGCACCACACATGATAGATTGGCATTATCTTTAGTTTACGGGTAAAGCCTGCAAAGATGACTGCAAGTCTCCAACAAATGTAATGAGGTTCTGAAAATACTGTAATCCTGTCCTTTATTACAAATACTGTCATATGCATTTCAATACCTAAGGCTTATACGCTATCTAGTTATGTAAATATTCTCTGCATGGCAACAACAAAAACACTTTCAATGTTAGTAATTCTTTAACAGTATGCTTATTAAAGTTTACTTGCATCTTACAATCTCAGACACGCTTACCTGATGGTCATTAAAGCATTGCTTCTTAAACACAGAGCAATAGGCACTGTAACAACATGCATTTTCTGAATAAGAAGAAGCATAAATCAAGAGTATAAAAATATGACAGAAAACCAGAACATTCTGCAAAATCAAGGACAGATGAAACGCCACTGTAGTACTTGTGTCTACCTTGGATGGGGGATGACTTACACTGCATAACTGCTCATTGCCTTGCTTGGACACATCCAGAGTCACTACATGGAGGAGTGGTGTACAAGTGTGTCACAATTTAAAATGTCTCTTATTGACGGTGATGGCCCTGAAACATGTGTCATACCTCTCAACCTCAGAGCAAGAAATCTGTACAAAGCCATAAATAGAAGTGGGACAAAGGCCCAAAAATAAGGACAATTTTAAATATTGCTCTTATAAATTTAGACAGATAATAGAATAGTAGGTCTTGCATTAGTATGAATTTTCTGAAGGGTATGAAATCTGAAACTCAAATGTCTGTCATTATTTTCTAACTTCAGTCTTTAATGATTTGCCACAAAATTTTCGAGAAAACCACAATTTTATGTAAAACAGACCAAAAATGTGACACAAAAATATAAAATAGCCAGACAATACAGCTGGGAACCTGTCAAAGAAGGGACACTTTTTAAATATTAGTACTGTTAACTTGAGCAGCTGACAAAATAAGAATCTACATGCATTTCTGAAATTAAAAGTAATCTATAACTCTGATCATTACAATTACTTATTAATTGTAAACCCTCCATGATTTCTTCCAAATTTGCCATTTTGCAGTGGGATTATTAGGGGACGAGCAACACTTTGAGCCAAAATCAGGGACAGTTGATAGGTTTGGATGTACCCAATTCTATAAAGCAATTTATTTGCACATACTTCTCAACCTCTTAACGCAGGAAATCTTGACAAGGTTAAATATATTGGGGGAACATACAAACAGTACTAAAAATTGCTCTTGTATAAACTTAGTTGATGTAATAACAGGTCTTGCTTTAGCAATCATTTGTCTGAAGGGTATAAAGTCTGAAACTCAACATCTGTCATTATTTAGTGACTTCATTCCTAAATGATTTTCCAGACAACCACAAATTTTAGTCGGAGCATACCAAAAATAAGCAAAAAAAATCTATTCATTCTGTGAAAATTTGGACAGTTGAGAGGTATAGTTCAGCAAGGGCTGTCTATGAGTTTGTCGCCCTTCCCTCATTCACAAAATCATGGTCGAATGGGGCCTCCACCTCTGCAGCCATTCCAATGTCCCATTACTTTGCTATTTCACCCCATTTACCGTAAACACTGTAATGTGCATATTGCTTTACTTCTACAATGATTTGGATTTCATTTAAAAGTTTTATTTTATATTTTATAGCAAAAACACCAATAGACATCTGCTAAACAAAGCAATGCAGTCTCACAATGAAAACAGACTTAGCATTAAAACTTCTCTGCTCTTGAAACTCACATTCATTGAAACAGCATTGAAACCTACATTCAAAGAAAATACATCTGGCCACTGGAAGATACAGATTAACTTTGGGCGGTTTTCAAATCATAGACCCCTTGCACATGAAACGTACACCTTGCTGATTGTATTAAATTATATTGTATAATACAGTACAGTTGTTAGACGGCGTTTTAAATTTATTGTTTTGAACATTTTTCCAGTAAACAATGAAACAAAATGTATGCACCAGTAATGACAAAATTGCCCATTTCAGAGCATTTCCATCAAAAAGTCTACACAAACTGCTACAATCCACCAGTCATCTAAATAATTCCACATTAAAGAGATCTGCAACCAGTGAAGAGGTTGCTGCTAGCAAAAAACTTTATATTTCATTGTTTCATCTACAAATAAAGTGCCTGTTGACCTTGATGAATACATTGCCTATGTTGCACTAAAAAAATGATAAGCTAGTAATATTGCAATAGGGACTGGAAGGCAAACTGATAGCAGGTTTATAGTTGCTATGTATCTCTGCCAAAGAGAGCATTCTCAGGACTGCAGCATTCAACCCTTTAAAAGTATAACACAGGATAGTATCAGCAATGCATCTACATACTGTGGGAATAGAACCCAAAGCCTTCTGCATCAAAAGCAAGTACACTACCTGTTGCACTATTAACAAAGCAAGTGGACTCAGCAAAAGCAGCACTAAACATCTCTTCCCCTTAAGCTCTCAGCTCCTTGTAAAATCCACTCCACACTCAACTGTATCTCTCAATTTTGCACCACAATAAATCTGGAAAAGCCTAAATTTATTGGAGGGGACAAAAAACAGGGACACATTTTAAACATTGCTTGTATAATCTTGGAAAGTTGCTAGAATAAAATGCTGCATTACCACCATGAATTTCACTGCCAAGTCTTGAACCCAGGACCCTGTGCATTGCAGACAGAGCAACATACCACAATACCAAATTAGCTGTTTCTACAACGATAGGAAGACTGAAACTTAAATGGCTATCATTTAGTGAATTCAGTTCTCACCACAGCTCTCAACTTTTTAGCACAAAACACCCAGACAAAGTGAATAATGGATGAATACAGCCCCCAAACATATTCAGTGAATTCAGTTCTCACCCATAGCGCTCGACCTCTTAGCACAAAAAACCTGGACAAAGCAAATAATGGGGATAAACAGCCCCAAAAATAGGGACAAATTTCAAATATTGATCTTATAAACTTAGAAAATTGCTAGAATAAAAGGTTTTGTGTTACATGTACCTTCTGAAGAATATGAAAGCTGAAATTCACATGTCTATCATTCCAGAAAACCACAGATTTTATGAAGAACAGAACAAAAATATGAGGCAAAAATGTGAAAAATTTTCACAAGTGCTGGTGGGTAGGGAATTCAGGCTCTTACTATCTGCATGCAAGGTACAGGGTTTGATCCTGTCTCTAGCCACCAGGTATATTTACATGGGGCATTACACACACACACACACACACACACACACACACACACACACACACACACACACACACACACACACACACGTTATAAAGCTATATCTGCATTTCCATTGAGTAAAGCAGTGCTGTTTGTCATCACATTCATGTCATGTCATACAAAACATGCAGTATGTTTTTTTCTTATTACAACTGCGCACTACTGTAAAAGATAAGAGGATGTTACAGCTATGTGCAGGTCAACCAAAGTGTAAAAACAGATTAGCATTAGCAAAATATGACAAGTAAAAAAATCATTATCATTAACTTGTTCTACCAGACATGTTAACAGCTTCAAATAATTGCTGATTCATAATGTTTACCTACATATAAATCCATTCATACTGTCCACCTCTTTCACAATATGTAACCTCTATCAACTTCTAAAAGTGAATCTCAAACTATGACATAATAATATTACCCTCCACCTACATAAGTTGTATAATACAGAAATAGGTAATAAAAAATGAAACACTTCATCATCATCAGTGTATGCAGCAGTGTATAAAATCATTTATCTCAGATGAATCACCAAGTCATGCTATCCAAACTTTTAGTAGTTGTGTTTTACTTTTAGATCAGTTCATAGTACTCTCAATGTGTGAAAGATCAAGTTCACACATGTGGGTCTGATTCAGTTGGCTGAGTGAGGCTGGTGATAGAATTATTATAGTGATAAATCTTTAACCTTGTCTTCTATATCACAGAGGCAAGTATGTACAAAATGGAAATTAGGTAAGCGACAAAGCAGTTAAACGAGGGAGGGACAGCCGGGTGGTTCTAAAAAAAGATAAAAAAGCTGGTTCCATGGCATCCAGGCAAACATGCTGACCACGAAAGAAAGGAAACCATTGTTGCATAACCAGAAACATTTTTCATTTAAACCATTGCTTACCCACTAGTGATAGGGTGGAAAAGTAACAATGATCACAATGGTCTGCACAAATAAATTGCAATAAAACACAAGTGCAAAGGAAAAACAATGCACATTAGTTTCAACTGCAGGCTAAAAACCAAAATAGAAAGAAGCAAAGAAAAAAGGAAACAAAAGAGGCATCTCACAATAAGGGGAAAATAGATACTCTTGGGGTCTTATTCCGTAATTTTCAATAATTCCTTTTCTCAGTGATGCGGTGAGCCCTAAAAACATTGTTCAGTAATTATGCACAGTTTTCAAAAAATGTTTCTCTACTATATTAGCTTAGTTTTCAGCTGAAGTCTAGTTTAGTTGTATTTCCATGGTTGTCACTCTAGAGCTTTCCATTTCTTACATAAACGGGTGAATCGGTCTTCAGAATGACTGTAAATTCAGAGGAAGACATTGTAGGCATTTTGCAAAACCCACTTTATTAGCTGTAGACATCACTTCACATTTGTTCCTCACCTAAAATCAGTTAAAAGCCTCCCTAATCCTTGCATTTCACAAACACACACACACACACACACACACACACACACACACACACACACACACACACACACACACACTGAAAACAGCTTTCGTTTCAGTTCCCTACCTGAAACGAGTCCATCTGCGCAGTCTTGTGCAGCTAAATGTCTTTCTGGGGAAGGTTTCCCCATGACAGCAGGCTCCAGTAACAGTCCGGCGCAGCTAAATGTCTTCCTGGGGAAGGTTTCCCCGTGAGAGCAGGATCCAGCCTGCAGACATTGCAGTCCAGATGTCTTCTGTTCTGTGTGGTCATCACCGCATAGACTTCTGGGCTGCAGGGTAGAAATGGCCTTTCCTCCTATCCGGACTGCTGAAAAAGCAGTCTGGAGTTCCCAATCTGTGCAATCACGCATGTGCAGAGTACCGGGACTCGAGAAATATTTATTGTTTGTTCCTTTTTTTTTTTCGCAATTTTTTTTTTAATTTTGTTTTTTTGTCTTTCTACAGCTGGGGGGGGGGCTGCTGTCCTGCAGTCCTATAACACGAGCCGCCCCTGTCCATACATCCCAACTGTCCCTGCATTTCGGGTACGTCCCTGAGTTTGACTGAAAGTTTAACTCTGTCCCTCTTAATCCCTCCTAAAATTAGTGACTGTTGAAGGAAAGGTGGTGAATCACACTTACTGATTAATGACAATAAGTAAGAGTTATAAACTACTTTTACTTCAGAATATGTGTATTGAGTCATATGCTCTGATTCTGTCAATGTTTCAAGTTACTAGCGCTACTTTTGTAAAAGTGTCCCTGATGTTTTCTTGACCTGTCCCTGATTCTGTAGAAATGTGTCCCCGATTGGTGGAGAGGTCTGGTATTGTCACATGAGATATGCCTAATGAGGGACTGTCCCATGCAAAGTGGGAAAGGTGTCACTCCTACAGTCTCCCGTCGTGCAATCTGAAAGGTGGACAACATGCAGTAGGTATGCGGTAGCATGACTCGGCGGACAGCTGCGTTAACAAACTCAAGTCACATGTCAGCATTGCAGAGTATCGGTTCCCATGTATCAGGCAGATGGGAGCAGATTGTATGAGGAACACGCATATAATATGATTATGTCACTGGACAGGCCGCCGAGTCCGTACAGTTGAACGCCTGCCGTCGCAAAATGGTTACACATACCTGATACTGCAGTCATATACTCCAATGTAATCCGCATCACAAGGGATCGCACACACCCAGCGTGAGTGACAAATGTAAGCGGAAATGTCAGTGAGCGAGCGGCTGTAAGCATGTTTGCCTACCAGTATGCCAGTAGTGCACTGTCAAAGAAATGTGGAGTCTAAACGTGTATAAGGTGCTGTGACCAGAGGTCAGCAGTGCTTAACACTGTGCAAACCCACGCACAACTGCTCCCACCTGCTGGAATGTGCCTTACCCAGTCTGTATCCAAAGGCATCGGTCTGTCCACAAACAAAGAACCGCCCTATTCACGTGTTGGTAGCAGTACCCTGCACACATAGCTCATGCGAATTAACAATAGGCCATGGCATATGTACAGACAATAGACCACACACACACACCACACAGCGCAGTCATCCAACAGTATAGCAATGTACTGGCAGATATGTCCAGACCACTGGTGTATGCATGCCTAGCCATCCTGTGTTTCAGTGTGTGAGCATGCCCAGTATGACTGTTACACATGTTGTCGACCGACATTACCGTCATACCGTCATGTGTGTGAGCATGCCAAGTATGGTCAGCTGTATTGCATGTGTCACAAGTCCAGATAGTTAGTACTGTGTTGCTGACCCCTCCGTTCTACACAGACAGATGTCATGCTGTGCACCTAATGGTCATGTGGCATTGACAGTTGCTACATGTCTGCATAGCATGGGGGGACATCCAACCACAACCACAGTCCTACACAGCACCATGGGTGGCGCACATGACTCTCACATGTGTAGGTTTGATGGGGGGCACAGCCAACAGTTGTACACATCTGCTGCTACTGTACTGGTATGCCGTGTACTCCATGTCAGTGTGTGGACCTACCAAAATTGCTGGTTGGAGGGATACCAGTGTACGTCAGTTCCCAGCTTTAAATACCAGCACAGTGGTGTTGGACATCCTAGCTTACACAACCTACATTAAACTGCCTGGCCTGCTGTAATCTGTGTGTGTCTTAGGGGGTTGGGGTCATTTATTGGGCATATCCATAGGCCATCGTATATCATTTGTCTGCATTGGTCCACATCTGTCCAGCTGCATGGAATGTGTGTGGGCTGTACGGGCATACATGATGGTCAGCCCATAATCTGCAGTGGGTTAGGACACCCTGTGTACTACAGGCTACCATTGTGACCCCCGTATGTGCTACAGAGGTCATGGTGCCACTATGGATATGTACTGTCTGCTGCCCGAATATTTGGCCACCACAGTCACTTGTATGCTCACATACATACCATAGCAATGGATAAATACACATTCTAATGCAACTGCCACTTGTTAGATCAATAGACATACCCTGGGTGTGTTCTGGACTTGAGGACGGTGCTGGAGGGCTGCCTATGTCAGATGCACACAGTGCACCTCCTATACATGGCCGAGCCCAGGTAGTGTCATGTTTGGCATGCATTGTACTGTGTGCAGGTGAGAGAGGGGAAATCCGTGAGTACCTACTGTGTCAGTGCATATGCCTTGTGTTGCCTCTTTGCCAAGGGCAGGTCATACTGTGCAAGGGCTTTCGCCGACTGTGCCCTGCTCAGGTAGTTCCTTCACCAAGTCACACTGTGCCTGTACAGGCCTTGGCAGTGGTGTTGGGCTGTGTGGCCCTGCCCCATGCTGTTCCTGCTGCAATTGTTACTGCCGCATAAGATTGTGTAGCATAACAAATACCATAACAACTTGTATGCAATAGATTGTGAATACTGCAGAGCTCCAACGGATGTGTCCAGATACCAGAGCTGTGAACTAAGCATCCCAAACACATGCACAAGTATATGTCTTGCCTGTGCATCCGCCTTAGTATGGTGTGAGTGTTCATGTGTGTGTGCATTGCTGATTGGTGTCATCAGCCATGACACCAGTGTTTACCCAGCATCCCCCTCTAGGAGACTGTAGGGGATGTCCATATTGGCATTGGTGTGCTACAGCTGTGTCAGAAGCCATATATCAGAATCATCATAGCTTCCAGGGCAGACAGCACACACATGCAATCTCATGCCCTGGCCATCGCATATGGCCTAGCTGTTGGTGGGTATGCCCCTGCAGTGACTGTAGGCCCTACCTCGCTCACCGGGTGGTGCTATGATGTGTATGTGTGTGTGGGCAATAGCATCCAGTACCCCAGGGTAGTCATCCATGTGGTTGAACAGATGCATATTGCTGGTCTATTAATCACGTGTGTTGAGGACATGTATGTGCTCACTAGCATGTGTTGACATGGTGTCTGTGAACTGGTGCAATACTCTGGATGCAGATGCCTGTGAGATACACATGATATCCCCAGTTGTGCTGTGTGAGGTACCTGTGGCTAGTACACCTAGTCCAACACATACCATGGTATCCACTGTGATGTGTTTCCCTCGGCCTGTTTGATGTGTCAGGTGTGGCAGGCACAGGTCAACAAGCTGCTGTAGGAGGTCTCTGTCCACCCCGTAGTGCTCCACCATCCCTAGACCATGTAGCCCCTGGTAAGTCACCCTGGGTCTATAAAGTCTTATGTCACCCCAGTAAGAGTTGTTCGGCAGCATACATATCCTCACTGGCCCAGCCTCCTGCACATGTTGGTATATGTTGCCTGCTGCAGCCCATCTCATTTGGTTGGACTGTGTCGTGAAATGTCCCCGCAGGTATACACCGGTGGTGTAGAGTGTGGACGAAATCTGTGTGTATGCTGCTTGCTCGCATTACCATACTGTTCAGGTGCGGGCTGGCCATGTCATCTGCTGATTGTGCTGATCAACACCTGTTTGTGCAGCCTGTACATCCTGACTACCCCACCACTGCTGTCATCCCTTCCAATGTCGCCAGGCAGGTATAGACACACCCCTAGCTTAGGTGTGCTAAGGCAGGAGCACTCCCGAGGCACTGTTCTGCAATGTACTTACAGTATGCCTGACCACCCTCCCATGCTGTCAACTATATTCGAGACCTGCACCCAGCTGACTACACACATACACTCCAGGGACCAGCATCACACCCTGGTGATAAATGGGATACACTATTGTCAACCTCATCTGCATAGTATAGTCTTCTAATGAATAGTTATATGACCCATACTGAACCTCCAAATTAATAACCACTGCTCAGTGTCACTCAGATCCATGCACAACTGGCAACAGGTGCCTTACTATCACCATATTCAATGTCCCATGGTCTTCCCAGCAACAAAATAACAGGTAATAACATGACTACAACCTGTGACCCTGCACACTACAGACGATGTGCATTACCACCACGCCATGGCAGATATACATAGATCCCAGGTTATCACGTACAGATCATCCAGCACAAACATTCAATAGTGCTGATGTCCCCAGACATATATGTTCACATCTATGTCCACCTCTATATCTACATATGTCATATATATTATTTGTATACATATATACATGGACATATATATATATATATATATATATATATATATATATATATGTATATACATACACACATATACATGTACACACATATGTAGATATGGCATTTATATCACAACAGCGGATCACATGATAGCAATGCATTAGACAGGAATGAAAAGGAAACTACATGTGCCACCTGCATCATGTAGTGTTGTTACTATCAAGGCATGTGTGTTTTGTTGCGTCACATGGGTCAGACTGTATCAAGGGTAAGAGTAGGGCTGCTGACAGTTACTCACCAGACCTATTGGCGAATGTATGTGCTGACAACCCAGTGTCTTGGCAGAATATGCGGGCTGTGGACACTATATAGGTCAGCAACAAAACACACTGAACACATCCAGCAGCTAGCCAACCACAGATACCAACACATATGGTATAACTGCCAAACACACACACCTGCCATGCCTTGGAATCGAGCATCTACCTGTCTAGTCTACCACACTACAGCATTTTGCAGTAACAGAACGTGCCACTGAGTTCCAGCATCATTGCATTCCCACAGGCATACATCTAGGTGGATGACATCATCAGCAAAGGCAAAGACGCTGATAGGGAATGTATGGAGAGTGAGCCATCTAAAAGTATTACTCTGTCCCCAGGCAGCTGGAAACACACACACATACACTTGGCAGGGCTGGGAGTTGAACATACACTTAACTACCTTATCACACTACAGCATTATGCAGTTACAGAACGCGCTACCGAGATTACTGGAACACAGCACTCCAAGAGGCATACTTCTAGGTGGATGACATCATCCGCAAAGGCAAAGATGCCGATAGGGCCGTCTAAAAGCACCACTCTGTCCCCAGGTAGCTGGAAACATACACACACTTGACAGGGCTGGGAGTCGAACATATACCTAACTACCTTATCACACTACAGCATTACGCAGTTACAGAACACGCTATCGAGATTACTGGAACACAGCACTCCCAAAGGCATACTTCTAGGTGGATGACATCATCCACAAAGGCAAAGACGCTGATAGGGAATGTATGGGGAGTGAGCCATCTAAAAGCATTAATCTGTCCCCAGGCAGTTGGAAACACACACACACGCTTGGCAGGGCTGGGAGTCAAACATACACTTAATTACCTTATCACACTACAGCATTACGCAGTTACAGAATGCGCTACCAAGATTACTGGAGCACAGCACTCCCAGAGGCATACTTCTAGGTGAATGACATCATCCGCAAAGGCAAAGACGCCGATAGGGAATGTATGGGGAGTGAGCCGTCTAAAAGCATTACTTTGTCCCCAGGCAGCTAGAAACACACACACACACACACACACACACACACACACACACACACACACACACACTTGGCAGGGCTGGGAGTCGAACATACACCTAACTACCTTATCATACTACAGCATTACGCAGTTACAGAATGCGCTACCGAGATTACTGGAACACAGCACTCCCAGAGGCATACTTCTAGGTGGATGACATCATCCGCAAAGGCAAAGATGCCGATAGGGAATGTATAGAGAGTGAGCAGTCTAAAAGCATATTACTGTCCCAAGGTAGACGTAGACAAACACACGGCAGTGGTGTGAGCGGGACAATTGCCTATCTACGGAGCACTATTACAACACTACATAGATACGAGATGCACCACAGACAGTACACCCTTCAAGACAGTCAACCAGTGTGTTCAATGTAGGAATCCATCCTGACGTGTGGTATGGACATCTGTTGCCTGGATGACCACCATCGCTATACAGGATGTCAATGGCCATGCCCATACACAGAGGCACATCACCGACACAAGGTGTCACTGGGCATGCTCACACACTTAGTATCACACGTCCGTTTGGAATGTACTGTGTGTCCATCTACACAACAGTTTACTGGGCATGCTCACACACTTAGTAGAAGCGAAGGGCTGTCTTGCATGCACATGGATTCTAAACACGGAAGGGCACAGTTTGCAATGTACTGTGTGTCTATCTAGACAACGGCATACTGGGCATGCTCACACACTTATTAGTAGCAAAGAGCTGTCTTGCATGCACATGGATTCTAAACACGGAAGGGCGCAGTATAGTGTTACTGTCCCCACGTACATGAAGGCCACTCACATGTACTGACCAGTACACACTTAAGAGCCATCACAGATGTCTCAGGTGCAGATCACAGAGGTAAATGCTGCATTCTACTATTTAGCCCTCAGACATCACCATGTCCTTGGACCAGCAACACACATCCATACATTACCACAACACCATGTGACTCATGACCAGTGGACTGTACATAGGTCTACAGCAACTGTGCAGACTACACATGTACTGACAGGGTTCCATCATGTGTTATGCAATGCAATGATACCACTGTTCATAACCAGGTCAGCTCTAAACATAACAGGGGCCCTGGGTATTACACTGCTGTAACAGATGACCGTCGCTGTACACCAAAGAACACACATGTTTGGATGCGACATACATGTAATCACAGTGGATATGTACATGGACCATACACACACACAACACATATGTACATAGCATAGCTTTTGCTGTCCTCCATACAGACAAGTGGCTACAGCAATCACACGCATGCACATGGAAGGTAGGTTCATGGCTGTTGAATGCTAACAGTACATAAGGTAGCAATGTTGACTGAGGTAACATTCCCTCTGTACTAGTTACCCATGACAACCATCATATCATACAACAGTCCATGTGTTATGCATGTCATCACACATGTCCACCAATTGCAACGCATACAAACATGGCTACATGACAGGCATGTAGGACCAACACACATGTACATGTAGTGGTGTGCATGCAGCTACCATGCATGTGCAGTAGCTGATGTATGTAATTCATCTGTGCCTAACTACAACATGCAGTTACAACATGCAGTTGCAATGCAGCCCCATCATTGACACCTGTATATGGTGAAATACTGACAGTACGGTAGGATGTACATCAGGTATGGATGGATGTGTGTACATAAAGTGGTGATCCACCTTTGCAGATGGATTTTTGCCGAAGATGGCTCACAGGTGTGTCACAAGCCATCCTACCATTACATGTGCAAACAGTATGCTATGTTACTGTTACTTGATGGTGAAGACATACAACCTACACAGCAGTCAGGGTGTTACTGACTGTAAGTCACTTGACACCTGTAACACTTACATCCTCCCATGTGCATATAGCAGCACAATTGCCGAAGGTAACGTTGGTACACATAATGCGGCCAATACTGCTGCATGTCTGTCAGACGTATCATCATATAGCAGGTGCATCATTCACAGTACTGCCATGTGTGTTTGCTTGTGTGACCATATATGCCACATATGGTGGGGAATACATCCCAATTGTTACACACCCCTGTACATTGTTGTAGAGATCTGTACATACTGCAGTGTGGAAAGCATGACATAGGCAGGGGTGGTGTGTGTGTCACACATATGTCAGCTATCTGTATGTGAATGACATTTGTGGACTCCACAGTTTGTGTGTGTGTGTGTGTGTGTGTGTGTGTGTGTGTGTGTGTGTGTGTGTGTGTGTGTATGTACGTATGGCTGTCTGGTGCATGGAGTGAGGGTGTATGCTACCATATAGAACAGACAGGATCCCTAACCCCTCATGGTGATGCAGTCTACTACCCTGTTGATGCCATCGGTCTCAACCTTACTGGCTACCTGTACATGTTCATTCTCTGTGTCGCATCGTGTGGGTGCACAGTACTGTGAGGGTGATTACCACATAGGCAGGGGTCCTCACCTCAACACTATCGAGTGTGCGTTATAGTGTTGTTGACCCCGTGAGTGTGGCCATGTTACTGTGTGTTTCTGTGTATGTCTGTGTGTGTCCTCATCCTGTAATGTGACAGGGTATTACTGCTACACAGTGAAGCCTCATGCTATCAAGTGGCCTCTAACGTTATCATCAGCCAGACCACTGTGTAAACCCCCCACACCATGTCAACATACCTGTGATGTGACCTGGTATGGATGTCACATCTCTAGCCACTGTAGCCTATTAAACAGCCCACATGCTTCTGGATCAGTAGATGTGTGGATATCTGTGGAATGGTAGCCTTTCTAACAGTGAGGTTGAGGCTACGTATAGCATGCTGGTATTGCCATACATGCCTGTGAGTACTCCACATTTACACATGTGAAACTGCAAACACTGCTACTTATTGGCACATGCAAGTAGACCTTAAGGGGGTAAGCAGGGCATCATTACCAACATGCTGTTACTGTTCTTATCAAGACACATACTGTGAACATACAACAATGCACTCCAACTGCAAACACTGTAACGTAAAGGCACATGCAATTGGACCTTAAGGAGGGAAGAAGGGCATAATTACCAACATGTTGTTACCATTGTTACCAAGACATATACTGTGAACATATAACAATGCGTTATAAACCTTACTACATTGTATGTCTGGTGCTTGTCAACAGTACACCACTAATGTCATATACACTTATCTCACTATTCTGTCCACCCTGTGCATCAGACCATATGAGCATGTCCCTGCACCAATGGTGTGGATGACAGGGATGCGGCACAGGCATCATCATATGCACAGGGTGATAATGTTTGCCAGGGGCATAGGCTGCACCAGTGGATGACATCATGTGTGTGGGTAAGGTCCGGTGATCTGATTGGACATGTGTGGTCGATATGCATGTGGGCGTTGTGGTGCCCTACAGATGTTTCTGCTGTGTGCGTGTATGTGTGCACACAGTTCTGCCTTTTGTCAGGCCTACACAGGGGTATTATTGACAGCTCCAGATTGTACAGACCAGGATGTACAGCTCACTGTGTCCGGCCACGGCCACGTGACCTGTGCCTGCCAGGGGTTGCACGGGCACTACCAGGTGGAGGTACAGATTGGCTACTGTCTGATGACATGTTCACTGGAACCATGTCCCCGCTGGGAATGTCCAGGGCCACGTCCCCATGGCCTGCTGTATCCTGTTGTGGACAGCGCAGCACCAGCTGCTACCGGCACTATGGGAGTGGGCATGTAAGATGGCTCATTCACATTGACCTGCACTAGTTGGTGTAGCTGGCCTACGTCCACGTGGCCTACGCCTCACTCCTACCAGATGTTCCAGCACAGACAGCTCACGCTCATGGATTGCCATGCCATGGTCAAGGATTCCAACCATGTCACCCAATCACCTGTCCAGAACATCAGCAATCTGCTGTTGAGCATTTGCCAATGCCTGGATGTTGTCATTTAGAGTATGGATAGCAGCCCTCTGAAGCCTCTGCCCTTCACTGTTCTGCCGTTCAGCACGTGCCTGTGCCGCCATTACAGTCTGGAACATGCATCTGGTGACACCAGCTGCTGCGCGCTGTCCTGCAGGTGCATGCCTGCCAGATGTCCTCCTACGAGCAGCACTGGCCACATGCCTGTGTGGCACATCTGCAGTCATTACACTGACACCATGGTGTGGAGATACACCTTCAGTAGCCACCACATGTTCCTGTTCCGAGCTAACACACACTGACTGTCCTTCCTCTATGGTCAGTGGTGATGGGGTATGTGTTGGCATGAAAACTGTGTGCGGGGAAGAGGGGGACATAGCTGGGATGGCAACCATTGGCACAGATTCAGCCCCTGACAACCCTGTGTGTACCTCATGCATATGTTCATCACTGCTAGTATCTGTGGGGACACTAACATCAGATGGACCGCAGGAGGGTAATGCACCTACATCACCTGTGAATGCAAAGAAAGACTCTACATTACAATAGACACACAGAAACACAGGCACACAGACACACCATGCATGTGATTTGATAGACGGCATGCATGTGATACAGCAGACGGCATGGAGATCAGACATTAATAGTGGTAGTTAGCATACCTCCCTGGGTTGCACACAACAGCAAGCAGGTGTCATATCAGTAGCCATGCAGTTCACACAATCATGGTAGTAAGCATCCATCCCTGTGATACACCATGTGGACCAGCACAGGTTAACAGTACACATGGCTGTAGTGACCTTGACATGTAATCTGCTGATGTGTGCATTGACATGCATACATGTCTGACACAATGGTGTCCTGACACATGTACAGCATTGTAATGGATATCACATTGCAGTGTTGTTTGTATGCCCTACAGATAGAATGCACTTTTAGCAAATGTGCATGAGCATTGAAGGGTAGTGTGAGGCTTCTACATTGCTATACAGTGTGTAATACGCACACAGTGCATAGCCATAACTGTGTGCATACACATTACATAACTGTGGATTGTGACCCACGTCGCTGAGATGTATACACACCAAACCATGCTGTGTCATGTGACAGGTCACTGGAAGACCTAAAAGACCTAGGCGGATGACACTTCCTGCACAACTACTACAAAGTCTTAATTGCTTATAAGATCTGTCAGCCAACCAACACACCAACACTTACTAGCCTTACTTGTCAATACAACAACCTGCAACAACTCGTTCCTCAAATGAACTTCATTAATATTACCAAACCTAACAATAATGCAGGTGTCAGTTTATTCTCCAACTCTGTTGGAAAAACATGGAATAAACTACCCTCTGATATCACTTCTTTAACCTCTTTCCAACTTTTCAAATATCAACTAAAGATTTATCTCAATAAACACTGGCTTTGCTCCTGCACTAATCCTGACTAATGCCAACTCTTCTCTCTTCCATTACCCTTGTTAAAAAAAAAAAACTTTATTTTTTATATTATCTGGTTAACTTGCTATGATGTCATGTGAACTTTTATGCCAATGTATTTTTTTTATCTGATTCTATTATTGTTTTTACTTGCTATCTTTCTTATGTAACCATTTATGCCTTTTTGTAAACGTGTACAACTGATGGAGCTTTTCTCCCCGGGCCTCTACTGAAAACGGACATATATCCAGTTGGACTAGCCCGGTCAACAAATGTAAAATAAATAAAATAAAATAAATAAAATAAATTATATGGTCGAATTAAGTGACACCTCCACTAGCTGTGCACAGGCGTTTAGGATGTCCAGTGTTCCACATCAACTATATAATCAGTCAACTAAGGCTATAGTTGGACCATGTGTGGACAATGTGCAACAGGGTGTATACACATCACAACTACTGTGTGTCTACATGTCTCTGGCCATCCTCCATGGCCATGTGTGAACATGTGTTGGCCAAATGTTTGTGATGGCCATCTATCTCACATGTCTGTGTTGTCCCATATGACCTACACCCATAGATGTCAGATATGTCACTGTCCACAGGGCTATGCAGACAACGAGTTGTATGTTTGGTATGTGGGGTATGTACTGTGGGATAGTGAGACAATATTGCAGCTAGAACACTACATGTCTGGGACATGTCAGATGGCACATCACAATGTGTGCACCCATTGCAGGGGCATATTACACAATGGTGACTCCTGTGGGCTGCCCATATCCCAACTCACTGTGTGGTACTGTTTGCATACCACACATGTTGTTCCAATGTATAGTACATATGCCTACATTGAACACCTCCACTGTTGCATGCACAGCTGCCCACACATCTAGCAATGACAGGTACTGTGGTTTCATGTCAGTGTTTCATTTAGTTTGTATATATTGCACATGGGTAGCCAGTGTGAATGATGACAGATGCGACCTGTATATCATGACTGGACCATACATTATGTGTACATGTGTTAACTGGCCACATGGCATAAAGATATATGCATTAACATGCCTGATACTGATAACTGTCTCACCTGCAATGGACTGATGTCTGTGCGGCATGCCAGAGGTACCTGTATAGGGGTGACACAGCAGTTTGAACATTGTCCATGACTGTATGACAGCCACAGGGTGCACTGTGCATGTTAACACATTCGCCTGTACAATAGCATATAGTATGCACATTTGTGCATACACAGGGTAGCATACTGTAGTATGCGGCATGTGTGTAAACATACCTTGCATATGATGTTACATTACATATTGTACAGTGACACATGCAACTAAATGGGATATAATAATCATATGTGCAGTAGTGACTTACCAGGCAACTCCAGGCTCATTGGTTGGGAGACACCCACCTCCACGATGGCAGCTAGTGTTTGTGGATGCTGTTCTGAGGGTGTCCCCAGGTTGGCCAGTAGCTCCTCTGTGTGTGTGAGTGGGGGCTGGGTTGGTGGGCCACCACCTGTTCCACCTTGTAACCTGGCGATTGCATTGTAACGCTGTTTCGCATGTCGTATCAGGTCCGTGCAGTGTCTGCACACCTGCTGGTAGGTGCGGTTATGGCCACCCACATCATTAACCCTCCTGCGAAGGTCCTGCCACAGGTTGTCATGTGCTGGGCAAGCTGTGGCACATGGCTGAACAACACCTCGTAGTTCTCATGGAGGAACGGGATGATGGCATCATCCTCCTGGTGGGTATACGCTGGCAGGCGTGAATGAGGCATTATCTGGAAGACATAATGATGGAGACAGGTCACAGTATCACAGAGATGTACAGAGATACAGCTGCACATACATTTGTATTAAATCTAGTACATCTGAACAGTTATCTTTGCAAATCGTCATGACACTGACATGACTGCCATGTTTGTGTCACACACATGTAACACCCGTTATGCATTGGATATCATCACCATATATGTGTGTCACCTCATTACATTGTTCATACTCCATGTGAATGCTGTCTTGATGTGGACATGTCTGTTTGCCTGTACTGGTGTTCTTACCTATCAGCACATGCCTGGATGTGTCCACAGTAATGCTGTTGACCTTGATGCTGTGTATATGTCACATATCAACACATACACTGTCTTAATGGACATGAGCAGTGACAATGCACACATACACACGGAAACCTTTACATGCATGTGTTTTGCCATATACATCTACACGGCACTGTACAGCAGTTCAGCATCCTGCCACGTATCGCCTGTGTTGCACATGTGATAGACATGGGACAATGGCTAGCCGGACATCATTCGCAGGGATGGTTATCAACTATGGCATGTACGGGCAAGGTTTTCTAGCTGTATCCGACAGCCATTTTGCCACCGCAAGGTGCATCAGTGCCACATTACTGATCCAGACAGTTAATAATACATCTACCATGCGGTCATCGCACTATATATGACAGAGATGACATGTGCACCTTTGATAGACAGGGTTGCATGGTATGGCAGGAGTATGTAACATGTATGGCACAGGGATCTGTCTAGCATGTGGCGATCCTTGTAGTAGGATGGTGGCTGTCCATGACTTATGTCTTTCAGATCAGGATATGTATGTGTAGCATGTCCAACATCACAGTGTAGCACATGTCTTTATGCAAGGTAGCCAGCATGCTGCATAGTGGAGGTGAGGATTGTGAAGGCTGGTATCGCCCATCCACGCATGGCCCATACCCCTTAAAGGTGATATGTGATCCAATATTGGTCACCCGAGTGCTGAGTATGCCTGTGCAATGATCTCCATGCTCATGGATGGCACCCTGTCATGACATGGGTGCCTTGTATGACTACCTAATAGGCCTGGAGACATCACCAACTCATTATGTGAACTGCACAGCACCATCCCTTACACAGTGTCCATAATGTTGACCGCTGCCTAGGTGGTAGTTTATGGGTACAGGGTTATTCACCTAGCAGTGACAATGATATTATCAGCTGTCAGATTGTCCACATGTCACACACTTCACCCACAAAGCCCATTCTGTATGTTGTCCACAACACTGAGACAGCTATTGCTCCTAGGTCATGGATATTCACATCCTTACATACACAGATGCCTCCCATTTGTCTGTGTGGTATGAGCTACACTGAGGGGGGAGTACACAACATTAACCCTGTTTTACGGTAGCTGCCACTGGTGTGATATGCACATGTCACTCAGACACCTTTTGTAGTGTTGCTTCTGTCAATAGGCCACTGGTAAAACATTCCTGTGACATACGAAGGTACATCTAGTATACTCAGTGTAGCTGGAACATGGTATGGGTGATGATGTCCTATGACCTGTCAACGGTATGCTATGCAGTGTGAAATCATCCGTACTGTCATCTACTTCTGTACTGCTAACATCTACGTTGATAAAGGTTCATAGACTTGCAGACCATACTCAGCAGGGTAATAGTGCAGTGCCTCCAGTTATGACTGTCGTCTCCACTTGTGGGTTGCAGTAGGTTGATATTATCCAACACCCTATCTGTATTGCATATTCATGCTCAGCACTTGTTCAGAACATGTGAGCACTTCATGAGCTACTGATTACTATAGCACCCATTCCAATTCATGTCTTATAAGTACACTGTCTGTCCTTACATTTCCAGCTTGTTTACAGTACAACAGCTGTTGTACACACGTAACTCACATATCTTGTGAGACATGGTTGAATATACAGACATGTCCAAGTGTCACGTACCAGTGCTATTGCCTGTCTATATGATGAATATGGCAAACATGTGGCAATAGAGTAATCATCTCATGTACACAGTCAATGCTCACCTCCCAACATACGAAACTACAGCCTGTGGGAGATGCACATATGTGGCCATGCTGAGGGTAATGATCTCACCAACCCAGACTGGACCTGACATTCATGTGGGGATGTTTAACATTTGCAACACACCCCACTCATCACATAGTCTCACTAGATCTCCACCACCACAGGCCACACATAGTATGAGTACGACATTTGCAGAACCTCTCCATACTCTGTGTAGGCACCAGAGGCAACCCCCATTACCAAACACAACAACAATTACTTATAGCCTACAGACTCATGTGTGCCCATCAACTACAGACAATAGGGTGTTATAACATACCTAACACATCGGTCATAGGTGACTCTGTAGGTGGTCACACTGATACACCAGGGATCACTGCCATAGTTATACTGTACAGAGGTGCAGGTAACACATGGCTCTGCTGTTGACAGACAGGACACTACCCTAGAGAGGTGTCGCTGGTGTAAACACTGTAGTTGGGCTTACACATACACTTTCCAGACAGCATAGTACCTCATTATGTACCTGTGAAGCTATTACGTGCCCTTTGTGCATGGTTAATTGAGTTGCTCTTCCATTTCAATTAGCTATCATGCTATTACAGTGTCCCGTGACTACAAGCCATATGTATCCTGTTATTGTGTATCGTACATACCAATTGACGATACCTTTTGTTTGCATGATATAACAGTTGTGCTGTGTAGAATATCTGATATATCTACCTACAATACTGTACATTACACATATTTTACACATTATCCCATAATGCAAAGCATACTTGCACAGCAGGACCACCTTAGGCATGTTATTGTTGTTATATGCCCATACACATGCCTACTGTGATGGTATATCAACATATACTATCCCCTGCTATGGCACGTACTTGTTGGACATACCCTACCACTGACGGCTGGTGGTGTGGAATTGTTCTGTTTAAAGCCCTCATGTAACATCCCTTGTGGTGTATGTGATGTTTACCTTGTGACCCACAGCAGGACACACAATTTCTACAAGCGTTGCTATGCTCAACAAGACATCACTACAGAATACCTTTTCCCACTTTATGCATTGCGTACACTTTTAATTAATACAAAACAGGCTCTACGTACACTAACATACTGAGTGTTCTACATACTTTGTTAGCTTTCTGAATCTTCGTAAATATCTCTCTTACACCTTTACTGTTTAAACGGTTCTATGGTATGAGCATACGGTTTGAATGTATGGCAAGTCATCCTTATATACGTCATTACCTGTAACATGTGGTTTCCTGCCGCCAGTTGGTGTTCCTCAGTAAATTATTACATGCACATCAGCTGTGCAGCTACTCCATTCACCAATTACGCAGCAACAGTGGGGTATAATTTAATTCTCTACTTGGGCATTGCCCTTTTGCCCTACCTTCGGGGAGACGGCCTGTATGTGTTTTGTTGTGAGGAATTGCAACTGATATTTGTAGAGACACGGATATTTTGAATTCATGTCCCCCATGGATTGTGTGTGATGGCTAGAGTATGTGGTTCTACATGTGAGTGTACCTGTCATCTCAACCATCTGATAAGGGACTATTGCAAACAAATCCTGTAACATCGCCATCTGTTCCATTATACAACAGCTACGATTTCACATGGCGCCTTTACAAATGTGTCTCTCACAAGGTATGTTAACAGTTCTGCAGATGTAATTGAGTGAGTGGATGTTTGTGATGTTATTACAGTCTGTATTATAATTGGTTTGGGTGTGGGGGAGATGTAGGTGGGTGTACATAGCATATACAGGTTTGTGGGGACTGCATTCCTACATATTCCATATATGTGTGTGGGCTCCTTCCCTAATTGAAGACCTATCACTTAGTAGACTGAACTATGGTTGTTACAGGCTTATACATTGAGCCATTGTTAATTGGTTTCTATATAGTATGCAGGTGAGGTTGATACTTCCATACCTCTGGAAATACAATGATATGTAAAGGAATGTTACTAAATGACAGCTGTCTCATGTATTTCTGTCACAGATATTTGCACTCATTGCAGTTGTGTTGGTGACTGAGCCTCTTTGGCATGGGTTGCCACCTTTTCAAATGGCCATAGTGGGACATTTGCAGGACACATATCGGTGTTTACAGGCCAACACATACCAACATTCAGTACACAGGATAGAACATACTTTTATCCTGAATACATACTTATTCTTGTAGCACTTTAGCTACTTCTCATGTTTTATGTAACGTTTACGTTTTGTAGATACAGGCATAACTATTTAATGCAACTCTTACATAATATATGGGACATAATTATGTCCTACAATCTCGGACATTTGCCCTTTTTGATATTTTTTGTCAGGACACAACTGCCCAGGGAGGAGCTGCCCCTCTTAAAGTGGGACAGGTGGTACCATATTCCTATGGCAAACTATGACCACACCTACCGTACTGCTCTACCTCTGAGTTAGCACTAACAGACACACAATGCAAACACACACACACACATTACAGTCCCATGGAAATGCACATGGCACCCTCAACACACACATACACAGACTACAGTAATCACAAACACAGTTGAACACAGTACCTACGTGGACCGCAACACCGGCAGTGATAACTAAATGTCCCTTAATATCGTGATAACATTACACGTGGTTCCAGTGTTCCGGTACTGTGTTCTTTCGGTCTTTAAGCCTCGTGATTACGCGTGTCGGTATGTGACACATTCCATAGCTGACAGTATCCTATTTATTTCTACCTCCATGGTTGTGTACATGTCGTTGACCTATCTATATATTTGCAGATATAGGTGAAACCGTATATATCAACATATATCTCTCTATCTCCCTTTCTATCTCTATTATATATATGTATATATATAGATATATACACACACATATATATATATATATATATATATATATATATATATATATAAGAGAGAGAGAGGGAGAATACACCTTTCATTGTGTACATGTCAGTGTATACTGTTTCCTGGACTCCGCACGTTTGTGTTTGAACCTGTCACATTACACACCTGCCATTGGTATATCTTGGGTAGCTTAGTGTTAGGTGATTGTATACATGATTGTGTGTTCTACTCCTGGCAGTGGTCGTTTTACCCTTCAGAGCAGGCACTATTAGTACAGGGGTGAATAATGCTAGTTTCACCTGTTCTGGACATCATTGACCATGATCTGCGTGATATTCAGAGAAGCTTAGCCCTGTTTCACGCATATCTGTATGGTCATGTTTAAACGACGCTTACCAGCACTGGGCAATGCATATTCCTGCTAACATGTGCTAAACCTGATCTGATGACCTGCATCCACCATCCATTATTCGTGCCTTCGGGATTACGTCACGCCCCTTGCAGGACGTGGTAAAGGGAGCATGCACGACAGTCAGTGCATTTACCATTTGGGTATCTGGGATTTGTACACATGTTATCGTGTTTTGTATGTGGACTGTACTATGGCTGTTACTCCATACTGCAATCAAATGGGTAACTCAGTTAGTTTACATATGGATGGGACCTATTAATGGTATGTCCAAGTGATGTTAATGGATGTGCCCCAGCATTGGGAATGTATGTCACAGTGAGTCACACACTATAATGTGCTACACCTTCACACAACCATAGGTGGAGCATGCTGGGGTGACAGATACCTGTCATGGGTACACCCCATGCTTTGCCACTACATCCATGGTTACATTGTATGGAGCCCCTCATTTACACACCAGGGAATCCATGCAGAGTGTGTGGGGAACAGTGATTACACACATGGATCCCGCAATTGGCTCTGCACCACTGAGGGTCAGTTGGTTACTCGATCTGGTGGCGACAGCAGACACTGTTTACCTCGATTGATGAATGGCTTCTGACAATCGGGCGTGTACCTACCGATGTACCTAGGAGCCTATACATACAGTACTAACATATGCTGATAGGTGCGTGTACTGTTCAGGTGTTGACATTCCTTGTTCCAATAGCTGTTGTGTGTGCAATGGTTGAGGGCTGCCTATGTAGGATTCACACAGTAGGCCACCTATACATTACAATTTACAGGTGGTCATGTGTGTGTGCCATCCATTTTACTGTTTGTGCAGGTGGAGAGGTGTGTCAGTCCGTAGGGGCCTACACTGTCAGAGTATGTGCTATATGTTCCCTCTTTGCCAAGGCATAGTCTTATTGGGCATGCCTCTGTCTGCCTACTGGGGCTGGCACAGGGTGTTCATGGTCTGAATCATTCTGTGCTTGTGATGGCCTTGGCAATTGCGGTGGGCTGTGAGGGCCTTCACCATTATGTCCCTGCTGCAGCTGTTTCTGCAGGATCATATTATGTAGCATGGCACATACTATGAAGATGTGGGCACACATGCCTGGAGAGTACTGCAAGGCTCCACCAGATATGTCCAAGCAACAGAACCATGATTTCAGCATCCTGAACACACGCTCTATGATGATTCTGGTTTGTGCATGTGCCTCATTATGGCATTCTTGCATGGGTGTGTGTGCATTTCTGATGGGAGTCATCATCCACAGCTCCAGTGCATAGCCAGCATCCCCCACAAGGTGGCCATGTGGGATGTCCCCCCTGACAAATACCTGATACAGCTGTGAGGCATGCCAGATGTGGGAGTCATGGTAGCTTCCAGGGCTGCCAGCACACACATCCATGATAATGCCCTGGGCATTGAACATGACCTGGCAGTTGATGGAGTGGTATCCTTTGCGGTTTATGTAGCACCTACCATGCTCACTGGTTGGTGACTTGATATGTATGTGCGTGCAGTCTATCGCACCCAGTACCTCCGGGTAGTGTGCCACATGGTGTAAGGGATGCATATTGCTGGCCAACTCCTCCTGAGTTCGGGGGAAGGATATATGCTCATTGGCATGTAGTAACATGGCATCCAGGAACTGGTGTAGTACCCTGGATGCTGATGCCTGTGAGATCCCCATTATATCTCCATTTGGCCTTTGAAAGGTACCTGTGGCTAGTATTCACAAGCTTACACATACCTTTGTGTCCACTGGGATGGGTTCCCCTCTGTTGTTTCTGGATCTCAGGAGTGGCTAGCACAGCTCAACTATTTGCTGTAAGATGCCCCTGTTCACCCTGTAATGCTCTACTATCTCCAGATCATGTAGACCCTGGTAGGTTACTCTTGGTTTGAACACTCTTCTCCTCCTCTGGGGCCTGCGGTGGTTGTCAGCATCATCCTCCACAACACCTTCAGTCACTAACACATGGTGATGAATCACAGCTATGGCAGCTCCCAACATGGACATTGTAAAAGTTCCCCGTATGTTTACACCTATGGTGCAGTGTTTGGGAATACACAGGTGTGTGTGAGGTGCTTTCACACTTTATACTATTGTGCTGTGAACACTGATGATATCATAGGGTGTGTATGTGTGTATGTATGATCGTAGCTACAGGGTATCTTATGTGTTTTACGACTACTATTGTGGTGCCTTTGGTGTTGAATTACATTTAGCTGTCGTGGATTACCTCTTGCCCTTCCCTTTACATTTCTTCATGTGTCACCTCCCATTTTCTGGCATGCATCCAGCAGCCTGCTTTCATTTGTACTTTCCTAAACCTGGCTTATCTTGCGTAATGTTTTTTATGGCCAGTCTACTGCAGATTTGCTTTGCTCTGCTATGACAGTTCTCTTTTCTTTGCAATCCGACACCTCCCCTATCCTGTTTTGCAGGTTTCTGTGAGCAGACTTGTCAGCTGCCATCGATTGCCCTCTGTGAGTTAATAGGTGTTAATTGCTCAGTTGTACTCCAATTACCCTACTGCGGCATTTCCTTATTTTCTTTCCCTGACCTTCCTGTTTGAGCTATGGTGCGAGGCGCGTGCGTCCGCTTACCGGGTTTCGGGCACGTTTTCATCCCCGTACACATGCACTTTCGGGCACCATATGTGCTCTCAGCTAAACGATGCTATACCTACCTCCCCACCCCTGTCCTGCGGCTTTGCTTAGCAACGGCCAGGCCAGATTTGCATTGCTCCAATGTGCTTACAGCTACGGTGGCACACCCCACTGCTGATGTCATATATACCTCTAAACCACTCCTCGGTGTTGTAGCGCTGCGCCGTATGGTACATCCTTAGTCCAGTGGGATGTTTGCGATTCACTATTACCTGCCTCATTTGCATGGCATTGACTACTAATTCCTAGTTACCACGCTGAACACTGTCACAGACCCTTAGCAACCCTTGCAGCTTGGTTGTGGTGTACCATGCATACCATTGCGTATTATGGTAAAATCATGATTTGTATTACATTGAGATTTTATGACATTTGTATATATTTTCTTTGTGTTCCCGTTTGCACATACATGCCCTGCAGTTGTACTTTGCGTTACTGTGGACATGACATTAAATGTTGTTTTTTAGGTGTTGTGCATCTTTTCTTATGCCATTGGCTGTATATTTAGCCATTGGCATATGTTAACTTTGTAATACATGAGTCTGGTCCGCTTTCATAGCTCCGATGTTCTGTTTGGAAAAATGTAAACCGTGTTTTTTGGTTTACATTTCTGTGGGCTTACGCTACGCCTGCACCACTTCATGAAGCGCCATGTACCTTCATTTGCATGGTGCAGCATTGCGCATGGGATGATTAGCATACCTAAGCCGAGGGCTGCGCAGATCTGGCATACGCTGGTAGTGCACGTGGAACTGGATCGTACCTAAATCTCTCGGCGGCCATATTTGGTGTTATACCACCTACGCTACACCTGCGCCTGGTGCAACCTTCATGAATCCCGGGGATAGATTTTATTTTTCGCCTATAGTTGCAACGAGTTATTCACTTGGTGGACATTTTATGGTGGAAACATTAAGACGCCTTGGTTATCTCAGCTTTTTTACTTGGAACTGCTGCTGCATTTATTATTTATTATTGTGAGCCGAAAGTTGTTTACATCGCTGGGCACATTTATTATATTGCTGTTAAAATTTTACATGATGTTACTAGGAAATTCACAGTAGTCAGTTTATTAACCTCTGTATTAATTAAGTTAACTTTTCCTTTATGTGATAGGTTAATTGATGAACTTCTTGTTATTGGAGGCATTATAAATGCAAACTGTTAGCAGTCAGTCTGCATCTGATGATGTAACTGAATCGAAAACATAGTGTGTGTTTTGTAAGAGCATTACTGTGTGTTCTGTTCTGCTAAATACATTTGTGATTCAGCACTACTTCATGGAGTCTCCGTTCCATATTCAGGGTACCTTTGGATTTTATGGAGACAAGGGGAGTGTTGCTTCCCTTTCCAGTAGAGTTGGTGGTTCAATGGTCTGCGGCAGCTAAGAAGAGTTAACAAGTTTCAGAGGGTAAGTACAGTAGATCCTTTATTAATGACACCCAGATAGTGTTGCATTAAGAAAAGGATAACATGAATTACTATACCATTTGTTATGTAGAATTACTGATGTAACAATTTACAGGTACAACAGGTGGCATTAGTTTTCATGATGTATTTGAATGGGAAATAGTTTGCAGAGTTATGATTTAAAGAATGGTATTGAGTACAGTCTAGCATCTATCTAGCTGGGGCAGTACAAATCAGGATGAGAGAGTTGCAGGAAAAGCATAGAATGTTTTGGGGCACAATATGAGATTAGCAGGTAGTAAGGTAAGCATGCGGGGGGCTAGCAACACAGGGCAAATAAAGAGGTTTCAAGGTTTTTATTCATTATATTTTGTATATCTGTTTACCAGAGTAAGAAGACTGATCACAAATGACCAATAGCTGGCTCAGTGTGGGTTGTGTGTTAACAAAACAAAAAATCTACATTTACATGGCATTAACATACAAAATACATGGATATAGGGAACTGTACATATACATAGAGATACCAATACAATACATGAATACAGGAAACTGCATTTACATGGAGGATAACATAATTGCTGCAGTCATACAAATGGTTAAAACAAACAGGAGGGGGAAGGTGGTTTGTACTAAAAGGCAGGCAGTACAACATAACATTTAGAGGGAGAATGCTATTGCAGACTCTCATTTTCAGTGGGACAGGTTCAGGCACTTGGTACCAATAGCAGACTCATGGCCCTACAGCATTCCACAATACATTTGGGACCTGATGAAAATGGATACTAGGCATGATAAAGCACTGCATTCAACTACACAAGTATGGTATAAGAAATATATTGTCCATCTTACAGAAACAAGGGCTGATGCAGGGTGGCAAGTAAAATGGCCAGTATCTGTACACAGCTATTAAGTTACATTTTAGTTTAAAAAGGTGAGCATGTCTAGGTGCACTGCTGATGCACATGTGACACCAATAAATTGGTACCAAAGGGTGTGAGGGTGGCAGTACACCATGTAAGCATTTGTAATTAAAAAGATGCTCCAAGGCTGGGCAAGAATGGAGGTCAGGAGAGCAGATGACCATCAGCCCATCAGGTCAAGTCATTTTGCATGGCTATGGGAAGTTCTGAGAGGGGGTCTGTAGTAAGCCATTCTCTACATCATATGAAGGAATGGCTACATGTCTTAACAACCAAAGACATGTTAATGCACAAAAATATGTAGTGCAGTTCCCCATTATTAAAAAAACACAGATGTTTTAACCCTATAATTGAGATTGTTATTCAGAAAGAGTATATTACTATCATAACACAACCTAAAACATATAGCAAGTGAGTTCAGCTCAGTGGCATACATGTAGAAAGGACTGACCATAAAGCAGACAATGCGAGTTTGATTAGCGATTAAGGTGCAGGAAGAGACAAGTGAAAGGGAGTGGGAGTGCACAGTTGATCTTAGCTGCCTCACAAACCTCTCAACTGTCCAGATTTCCACAGAAACTCGGAGCTATAATATATAACATTAAGTATCCTGTTTTTTGTTTATTTTGTTCTTTATTTCTTTATTGTTTATAGCACTTTGTGTACTGTGTATTTTTTCTAGCTAGTTTCACTGTGTGTGAGGTATTAACTGGAAATTGTCCACTCTTATTAAGCATCTGCTGGGTTGTTTGTTTATGATAACTTGTTGCAGTTAAACTCTTTTTTCTAGTGGCTCTTTTAGCTGTTTAATACTTCCATTTAAAGGCTCACTGCTGCTTTTCAGCTGTGAGTAACATTTCTGCAGTTTGTTTCCCACCCTTCCTCCCTGTTGGTATAGTGTTTTTATAGTTGGTGGCTTTGCAGTTGCCCGCCCCTAGTGTAAATTTGATCTGGGATCCTCCTCCCAGTCTAGTGTCATTACCTCATTCTACCCAGTACAGGGAGAGCATTTGAGAAGGCCAATCAGCTTAGTTTCTGCTACTCCTTTCTCTCTTTCCTTTCTCTCTTTCCACAAAAAAAAAAAAAAAAAAATGTATCTGCTTTTACTGTATTTGTGTTTTTTCCTACTTTATTTTGCTTTTGCGTCATCTTAAAAGTACTCAGTTGTATTTATTACTGCTTGGTGTAACTCATTCTAAGCCTTTTAGTTTAAGCACCTGGGCTTCAGACCAGTTTTACATTAAGAAGGTTTGTGGTCTGCACTGTAGTGGCAGAACAGGTAGCTTACATCCTTCTAAGTTGGGAACTGCTGATTGAGGGCTCAGTGTCTGTTATTCTAAAAGTGTATTAATTCTGGTTTAAGCACTTGGGCTTGAGGCCAGTTATTTTACATTAAGAGGGTTCATGTTCTGCACTCTTGTGGGAGGAGAGGCTGGACTCTGTCCTTCTGAGCTGGGAATTTCTGGTTAAAGGCTTATAGTGCCTGCATATTTGAACTGCTTCTTACTGAAATTGGTACACCTTGTTTGCTGTAGCATAGACTAGGTCCAGGCCTGCTGAATCTAGCTTTGTTTGTATAACTTGAGCACTAATTCAGGCATTCTTTAAAGTATTCAGTTGTATTTATTACTGCTGGTAGTAACTTGATTAAAGTGTAGCTATCATTTCTAAATCTTTTGGATTAAGCACTTGGGCTTCAGACCAGTTGTTTTACATTAGGAAGGTTTGTGGCCTGCACTGTGGTGGCAGGACAGGTAGCTTACATCCTTCTAAGTTGGGAACTGCTGATTGAGAGCTCAGTGTCTGTTATTCTAAAAGTGTATTAGTTCTGGTTTAAGCACTTGGGCTTCAGGCCAGTTATTTTACGTTAAAAAGTATTGCGGTCTGCACTCTTGTGGGAGGAGAGGCTGGACTCTGCCCTTCTGAGCAGGGAATTTCTGGTTAAAGGCTTATAGTGCCTGCATATTCTAACTGTTTCTTACTGAAATTGGTACACCTTGTTTGCTGTAGCATAGACTAGATCCAGGCCTGCTGAATCTAGCTTTGTTTATATGCTTGTTGTTTGTTTATTTCCCTGAAATGCTAATTCCACCTAAAACGCGGCCTTTTAGCACTTCTGTGGATCCCAGTGATATCTGCATTGCTTACTGTACTTATTTCCTTGTTTCACTTGAAAAAAAGTTACTGTTTGTCATTTTTGCATTTAAGTTACCTGTAACACATTGCATTTAAGTTACCTGGCACTTGCTCACTAAAGCAATTATATAAGTCAGCTCTAAAAATTAAAAGCACTACACCCTCACAAACTCCCCTTGAGTACCTTGTTCCCCATTGGCCCTTTTTTCAATTATAAAGGAATTCCCAATACTATTCTAGCATGTCCAAAGGTCAGTTGTCAATCTCCTCTCCGGTCCAGCTGGTGAATCTGGGAATCTTGAGGCAATGTTACATCTGCCTCATGTACACAGACAACCCTCTCCTCCTCCCAACAAATTCCAACACATGTGAGAGATGCAACCATATAGCCAAACTGGAGGCTAAGCTCTCTCAACTCAGTACTGGCGTAACCAGTCAGGAGGAGAAGGAAACCACACTCACTACAATTCCAGTCTCACATAGACCTACCACGACAACAAACCAAACACATAAACACACAAAAACATACTCGGAGGCTCTAAATAAAAATCTGCCTAAGCAGCAGAGACCTCCAAAGTAGACACCCAAGCAACCGCTACCCCAAAACAAAACACGTGCAACACATAGCTCACAAAGCCAGTGTGCCAAACAGTCACAGCCCTTAAGGCTAAACAACACACCTGATACACTTGTAATAGGTGACTCTATCATCAGGCACACTGACGTCCGCTCACCAGGCTGAACAAGGAGAAGGTCACGGTGAGCTGCCTGTCGGGCGCTAGGATCCGCCACATAACACAAGCACTCAGGTCACTCCAAGACAAGAACAAATATGACTCAGTCATTGTCCATGCTGGTGTGAATGACCTGAGACGTACCTCCCTGGACTACATGAAAAGAGACATAGAGGAGCTCTCTGAGCATGTAGCCCAGGCTGGTATGACCCTGACCTTGAGTAGCATCTTACCCTCACCAAGAATGATGCCACAATATGAAGACAAGATGATCAATTTCAACAATTGGCTTAAGTGTTGGTGTCATTCAAAGGGGATCCAATGCCTGTCAGCCTGGGATGACATGCTCGACAAGCCACGATGCTTCGCTAGGGACGGCTTGCACCTGTCACCCCAAGGCTTTTGGATATTGGCAAAGGCTCTTGCTACCCCATAGTGCCTTTTTTAGGCAAGGCTCAAAAGTCAAACCCACCTCCATAGGTATCACAAGGGATAAGAAACTAAGAGTAATGCTACTCAATGCCAGAAGTCTAAACCTCAAGATGCACGACTTGAAACTCTCCTTAGCATGGAGAACATCGATATCTGTGCAGTAACAGAAACCTGGTTCAAGGCTCCCGAGAGCACCCCAGCACTACCAGGTTATACCTCATACCATGCTTTTCGGCCCCAAAACTTGGACCGAACCACAAAAGGAGGGGGAGTATCAATATTCGTCAAAGATACCCACACCTCCAGGTTGGTGGCACAGCACGAAGCATCAGAGACTATCCATGTGCAACTAACTGTGGGTAAAACTGCCTTCCATTTTATAGCCTGCTACAGACCACCCTCCCAAACACAGGAAACCCACTCGGCCTTCCTGAGAATACTGGAAAATATGAAGGTCTCTACAAACACCATTATATTGGGTGACTTCAACTACCCAAACATAGACTGGGAGCATTACTCTAGCTCCAACACCCTAGCCCAAAGGTTCCTAGAATTTGTAAACTCAAATGCTATGGAACAACTTGTTACCACTCCCACAAGAGGGGAAAACATACTGGACCTGATCATCACCAACATGGGGACACTATGCTCCAGACCAGAAGTGTATCCCTCACTGGTAAGATCAGACCATAAACTAATCTCACTGGATATTCACATCCCGACCCCACCCCTGCCCAGAAAACCACAGTGAAAAACTTCTCTAAAGCAAATTTCACATGCCTCAAAACTGAGGCGAAATCCTTCAAAGCCCCAGGGCCTGTGGAAAATACGGCCCAGACCGCAGAATCCTTTATAAATGCATTCTATGAACACCTTCAGGAATGCATGGATCATGCAATCCCAAATAAAACCAAGACCCAATCCTCCAAAGGCAGACGTCCTGTCTGGTGGACCCCAGCCATAAACAAACTATACAATAGAAGGAGGAAGCTACTACATGATAGAGCAAAATCCCAAAAAGGGAAGGCATCTCTGATCAGTATTAGCAAAAAACTACGGGCACTCATAAAATCGTCTAAGGCCAGCTTCGAGAGAAAAATTGCACAGGACACTAAGGATAATCACAAGGCTTTCTTTAGTTATGTTAGGAACCTGGGTGGGAATTCCCAGATATGCTCAGAATTAGTCCAAAATGACAAAAAATACACCGAGCCCACAGACATTGCCAACATCCTAGCTGACAGCTTCAGTGCACACCCCCACCAAAAGGGCAAATATCTATCCCAACAGAGTGCTGCCCCCCTAACATCTCAGATGCTCAGGTAAGAGCCGCCCTGTCCAAAGCAAAAAACACAGCATCAATGGGACCAGATGGTGTCCCGGGCTGTGTCCTACAAGAACTCTAAGAAGAGCTAAACCCAAACATAAAACTACTGTTCAATCTTAGCCTTACTACAGGATATGTACCCAAAGAGTGGCGTACAGCAACAGTGGTCCCTCTCCACAAAGGTGGTGCCTCAACGGATCCTGGAAACTATCGCCCCATAAGCCTGACTAGCTTGGTCTGCAAAGCTATGGAAAGGATCATCATGGACCTCATAAATAAAGATATTGGGGACCTACAGACACTGGATCCTACCCAGTTTGGCTTTGTTAAGGGCAGATCCTGCCTCTTAAACCTGGTCAATTTCTTTGAAACAGTCATCAAGGCCATTGACGAGGGGAAGGTGGTCCACACAGCCTACCTGGACCTCGCAAAAGCCTTCGATACAATACCCCACTCGGGCATTATAGATAAGCTCACCAGCTTAAATATAAACCTCTATGTCACTAGATGGGTTGCAAACTGGCTCAAGGACAGAACCCACATGGTTAGAATTGCTGGAGCCATATCAGACTCCAAACCAGTTACAAGTGGCATCCCACAAGGGTCAGGCCTGGGACCTCTCTTGTTCGGTATATATTTCTCGGCGGTACAGGCCAACATGGAAGGACTGTGGCTGACCAAGTTCGCAGATGACTGCAAACTGGGCACCATAATCAACTCTCCAGCCGACACAAGCATCCTCCAAAAGGGCCTCATAGAAACAGACAACTGGTGCCAGAGCCATGGCCTCAAGCTAAATGCCAAGTGTATAGTCATCCCCTTTGGCAAAAACAAAGTGCCCACAAATTACCACATAGGTGGTAATCCATTAAGTACAGAAGAAGTCATTAGGGACCTGGGGACCCAAGTTGATAGCAATCTCTCATTTGACAACCACGTGGCCAAAGTGGTTAGAAAAACATTTTATATAGCCCACCTAATCATGAAGGGATTCACATCTAGATCAGGGAGGTCATCGTGCCTCTTTACTCATCCCTCATCAGGCCCATAATTGAGTACAATGCCCTTTTGGGATGTACCTTACCAGACACCTGCAGCAACTGGAAAGACCCCAAAAGTACCTCACCAAGAGGATCAAAGGGCTCAAACAGATGCCATATGCTGCTCGGTTAAAGAAACTCCAGCTCTACTCAGTGGCATACCGCCTGCTCAGAGCCGCTCTGTGCCTGGCGTATAAAGCCATGTCCAACCCGAATTAATGGACATGCTGCACCTCAGAAAATCCAAATCCCATCGAGCTACATGCTTGAGAGACTTGAACCTCAGCACTGAAATAAATAGGACATGCTGGAGGGACAGATTCATAACCCAGAGGCTCCCTTCACTCTGGAATAAAATCCCAGTCCAGGTTAGGCAGAGTCCCACATTGACTCTCTTCAAGAGGAATCTTGATGAGTGGATGGGAGATTGTAACTTTACCCCGGCTATCACTTCTGTGTCACTGTTAGACAGAGGCACAGTATACTAACCTCAAAAAAAGGCATAGCAAAATTAATTTAAAATGGGTGGCGAAAGCCAAACACACTCTGGCTAGGCTTATAAATGCCCTAGGGCAGATAGCCTAGTATGAACCTATGAAACCTATGAAACCTATGAAACTATTTAAAATATAATTAATTTAATGTGAAATAGCACAAAGAAAACAGTTTATCTAAATTAGTGAAACAAATCCACAAATAAAAAATCTCGGCAATTAGCCCACTGGATCCTGTTGCTTTAAACAAACAATATTTGTGAATAAGTTTTCTCTTTATAATACACTCTATGCATTACTATAGTTAATATTTGTAGAGTTTGTTGTGCTACTCTTTTACAATAGAAGTCCGTAACATTCAGAAAGATCCTCATCACTCATATAAATTGCCTACCACAGGTAGATCAGTTTCTGCTTTGGTGAGAAAACGGGATTCAGAAATAGCTATGGATGCAATGAGAGACTTGATTATCAGCTCATTAGCATGTTTTTGAATCATGCTTTTACAATAGTAGCACTGTCAGACCTGAATGAGGTAGCATTTTACCTCGTGTTCCATGCATTATGTTGGCAAAGGCATCCCTCCTAAAATACCTCCATACATCTTAGTGCAAGAAATTAAGATGAAGCCTAAACGAATGTAAAGACAAAGGCCAAAAATAGGGACAGATTTTAAATACTGCTGTTATATACTTAAAAAGTTGTTAGAATAACAATTGTGGTAGCATGCATTTTTTGAAGGATATAAAGACTGAAAATCAAATCTGTCATTATTTAGTGTTGGAAAACCTCACATTTTGTGGGGAGGGGATCGAAAATATGAGGCGAACATCTGGGCGTTCTGTGAAAATCGGAACAGCTGGGGGATATGCTCCCTACAGCCTCACACACACACACACATTCAAATACTCATACACACAAATATACATACACATGCCCAACAACAATCTAGCCCCTTTTACCATTGATTACACTCATGGAGACAATCACCCATTCAGCCACATTCTTGCTCTAATGCAAACATACATCCAGACTCTCAATTACCTACCTAACCCCAAAATGCGACCACAAAAGTAGATACCCACACACACACACACACACACACACACACACACACACACACACACACACACACACACACACACACACACACACACACACACACACACACAAACACGCACATACATGCACACACACCCACACACACACACACACACACACACACACACACACACACACACACACACACACACACACACACACACATATACACACATACATACACCCAACTTCATTCATGCTGCTATAGACACACATACACACTGACGCAGCCCCACTCCCTTATCTTTACTGAACTTATGTGCACTGCAACTGCTTTCATAAGAGTGAATGGTGACCCTCCTCTTCTGAAGGTGTAGATATTTTTCTCCAGCAGTCAAAAATGATACAGCTGAGCAATTCTCTGAATCATTCAGAAGGTTAAATCAGGAGACACTGGCACTAACCTTTCTCTGTATTAGTACATTGATATGTCTATTTGTGTGTATGAGTATTTGAATGTGTGTGTGTGTGTGTGTGTGTGTGTGTGTGTGTGTGTGTGTGTGTGTGTGTGTGTGTGAGGCTGTAGGGAGCATACCTCTCAGCTGTTCTGATTTTCACAGAATGCCCAGATTTGTGTCTCATAGTTTTGATCTCCTCCTCCCAGCAGGACTGCATTTTTATTAAGGCTTCCACTAGCAGGAAAGTTTAGCAGTACTGGGGTCTATAAATCAGAAAAGCTTATTGTGAGTGGAAAAATGGCCATTTTAAGGTTTTCTGAATTCAGTGGAGTGTGTATCAGGGATGAGAAACATTTCCCTTAATATTTTAAACTGTATATTGACACAAGAAATAGCACTAAAAGTAATTTTTACTTAAATATATGGTGGGATAGTCAAGTAAAATTGATTGCTGCTAGCCTGCTAGATCCTACTAGTCATTAGGCTTATTGTGCAATAGTGCAAAGACATGTTCTTACATTTCCATGCCATTCAAGACATGTGCAGCTACTATGAACTTACAGCCACTTACTAATGTTGCTACCAAAAGCAGCCCTTAGGCAAAACTGTATTGCTGAAAGCAGACCACAATGAATTTTAAAGAAAAAAAATCCCCAAAACAAGAAAACAAGATTTCAACTGCATTAAATACATACAGTAGTGCACACATAAAAAAATTATTTCGGCTTTTCCCATTTAGGGGTCGCCACAGAGAAACTCCGGTCTGCCAATGATTGGCAGTAGACTTTTACAGTGTCGAGTTGCCAGCTTGATGCCCAGCCTTCAAAGAAGGCACACCCATTCACACACACACCTACTTGCATGTCGTTAAATGTCACTCAGCCATGGAGAGGGCATGCAGAGTCCACACAGAAGGCGCTCCAGCTGAGAATCGAATGGGAGAACCTCTTGCTGTGAGGTGACAATGCTAGAGGGGGACCTAAACACACCACTAACACCAGTGGAGCACTATACTGTCACCTTGCTGCTGCCAGATTTCCCACTGCAGCTACTACTCACAGCATATGTCAGCCTTAACAGTAGTAATGAGAAAAAATAAACAAGAATGCAGCCACTTACTTGGGCTGCTGCTTAGGAATAGTCACCACCTGAGTAGGACTAGATTGAGCTAGGTAATTATTTATTTTGTATTGCCAAAAATAGTAACGCACAAGATTAAACAGCATAGAACCCCAGCTTGTTCAACAAACAAGTATAGCAAGTAATAGAATATACATAACATACATTCATATTACAATATATAATTTCAGTGCATTACAATCTATGATCTATTAATGCATTCTCTGTGCAAGTTAATATGTGTTCTTAATGGGTTGGTTTAAGATAATGCCAGATAATATATTTCAGTCCCAGTTTCAATCAGAACATATTCCTAATGACGGCCTTAAAGTTTTAAAATGTTGCTTGCATTAGATAAGTGGTGCTGTTTCATCCCAAAATGTATATTTCAGCCCCGTAAAAATAAAGATTTACTTTTAGTTGACATCTCTGCCCAATAAGACTTACATACTTCCTTATGAAATGGTGTAAGCCTTGAATAGAAAGAGATTGCGGTGATTTCCAATTAGAGGCTGTGACTTTAACTTCCAGGATAATCAATGTTATTTCCACCAGGTACTCCCAGAGACTACTAATTTGTGCTCATTCCCAGAATTTATAAGCTTCATCTGCTGGAACCTCGAGGCAGTTTTGACATATCCCAGATTGACTGCACTCCATTTCCATCAGCCTGGCCAGGGTACAGTAACTTCTGATATTAATTTTAATTGGTACATTAAGAATCTGAACATCTTAGCAAGATTATGAAGGTAGTGATAATGCAGCCAGTTGGAGGACTGAGTGGAATCCAATCCAAAACTGAAAATGATCAAGTGCCATTTGTCTAGCTGGGTAGGACTAGAGTTCTAATACTTGACTGCCATAGATTTTAAAGAGAAAACAACCTAAAACAAGAAAAAAATGAAATTATAAAAATTCTAATTGAATAAAATATAGAAAACAGTACACAAATGAAGGAAACTGAACACACTCTGAATACCAGTGTGGTATTTATCTGTTGCCTCCTTGTTTTGGGTCTTCTGGATTTCTGGCTGTCTCTCCAATGACAATAGTAATCAAACAAAAATCAACAGGGCAAGATTGTTTGCATACATATCTGCTTAAGTAGAAGCAGACCCTGGACACGTCTGGATTGCTGACAATAGACCCCTTACAGATTTTAAAAAGAAAAAGGTGTAAAACAAATTGTAACTACAGGAAACATTTATATCAAGTTAAAGGTGAAAGAAAACTGAACACACTTTGAATATTG
The DNA here is from genome assembly GCF_019279795.1 of Protopterus annectens. Classification (NCBI taxonomy): domain Eukaryota; kingdom Metazoa; phylum Chordata; order Ceratodontiformes; family Protopteridae; genus Protopterus; species Protopterus annectens. Next base: position 1,500,526,211 of record NC_056733.1, on the reverse strand, counting down.
GTGAAGCACCAGGCTATTACATAACTGATATGGGTTTCCCACCACAGCTGCTCCTCACAAAATCTATCTCTATCCGCAATGGTATGCAAACATCAGCATTCTTATTGTTTAGGCAGTAGCAGCACCTGGGAGACTGGATTGCTGGCACTGTGAAACTCTCCAAGCCAAACTTGATGGTAATCTTTATATAATGTCTTTTCTGAATGTGTAGGGGTACTCCTCCAGGGTGTTACTTTCTGACTTCCACACATTAAAGATGTTAGGCCAGATTCATTAATGCCTACACTAAGTGTACACTTTTTGTATTCGTGAACATCCCTACCACATTTTGTTGTGCTTTCTAGTCACTCAGATGACACTAAATGTACATGTAGTCTACATTTTGTGGGAACATTTATGAACCCCCCTCAGTATTTAAAGCTGCAAGAAAATCAGAAAGAAAACTAAAATTAAGAGGAAGAAGGTATGTGTTATGCTTGTGTTGTTTGTTCACTCGAAATGGTGTACACTTAGTGTAGGTGTTAAATATCTCTGGTAGCAAAATATTAAAACAGTGAACCTGGATTTTTATATGCTTGTGTCCTCCAGGTAGGCTGGTGAAGAATTTGTGAAATTGGGGAAATAGCTTCTTCCCCCCATTCACCCGATGACAATTCCTTCCAGTTGTTTGTAAAAGAGTCCTTTGAAGAAGTTATTAGTTTGCATGAGGTGAAGCAAGGTACAGAATGACTTTATCAGTGCCTTCACATGGAAGAATAGTGTTTAAAGCATTATTGTATGTGTTATCCAGGGGTCTATATCATATGAGCGAATCGCACAAATTGTGAATGCACATAATATTGAAAGTACCGTTCCTCGAACTTCCTATTAGCTCCCCACACCCCCTGCTAAATATATATTCCAACTCCGAGATCACACTACAGTGAGAAAAGGGCAAATATCCCATTCTTCACTGTACCACAATCTCAGAAAAAGCACTTCTAGGTCAGGTACGTTCGATATGGGCGTTTGCAATCTGTGCGATTCACTCATATGATATAGACCTGTTATCCAGAGTGTTAGAATATCACATAATGTTGTTCTGAATTTCTGCATAAAATTGACTAAGTCCAAAAAACAAGGAAGGAGCTTTCTAAGCTAATGGCTTGAGACTGTTTTTGAGACAATAGACAAAGGATCAATGATTCTCAACTTTTGGTTGCAGGTCTAAGTTAAAAATCTGGGGTGTTCTTGTGCCATGTTGCAATTCTGAAGAAGTGGGAGATTCTGTAGAACTCCACAGTAAGAAACAATGATCTGCATGGAACCATATCTGTTCTGAACTTGTTCCAGGGACACAGTCATAAAAGAGAGCACAGTCAATATTACTCACGTAATGAACACTCAATATACCCATTTGCATGTTTTCATAATTTAGCGTCAGAACTTCCTCCTTGGTGATGTTATAGCTTTTCTTCTTGTGTAGCTTTTCAGTTAGATCTCTGTTTTTCTTTTAATTTATAGATTTGAGGTTGGCCATGTTTGGATGATTTGGGGAAAGGAGATATTAGGTCTGGTTAATCTCTTGTTGTTTGTTTTTTGCACTTTTAACTTCCTCATGTAGAGTCTAAAGCTCCACAGATTTTCCATTAATACATCTCTTTTAGTGGAAATGAATGGAAAGCCCTTTTGGAGTACTTTAGTTTCTCTCAGAGAGTTTAGGATTAGGTACATCCTGCTAGGACAGGAGAAGGACAGTAGAAATATGTTATAGTTTTTGCTGTCCTTTTTTGTTCTTGTTGTACTATGCGGGTTTCCATTTGGAGTCTCCTGATTTCTGTTCAAAAACTTGAGTCCTTCTCTTCAATCTTTGTCAGGATTTCTGATCTGATTTCCTTCTTGGTAGGTGGTCACTTGGGGTTGCTTCTGTACAGGTGATACCTTCTGTCCATTTTAAATTAAACAAGTTTCTTTTTATCTGAAAGTGCATGTGTTTCTTCTGTTTCAGTGATATTGTCTGATATGTTCATGTCTTCAGGATTGCCATGAGCACTGCTATTGCGTATGACTTAAGAGGATGGCAGGTTTACAAGACATGTGGTTATACTGGTGGTGTCCATAAGTGTAACTCATTGTCCATGTTCAACCAGACTGGAAGTTTGTTCTTCCTAAAGCCCTTTTGGAACATTTCTATATTTAAGGCTGTTTTTCAATTATATTTCTTCCCATTGTAAATCTCATCTTTCCCACCTTTATTTCAATAGCTAAGAATTTTATTTTTTTTTAAACTAACAAAGTATTTACTTGATTTACAATATGTGTATAAATACAATACTGAGTCAGCAGTTTTATACAAGTTACAAAAGTGACAATTACATCTGGATTATAAAATATTAATTACATCAGTATCCTAGCATCACATTGCAATTTGCAATACAGTTATTATAAACAAAAATGTATAATTTATCAAAAGCTAGAAAGCACTTGTGATTGATTGTACAGTTACCAATACTGAAAGTAAGCATAGCAAAGCAAGTACTGTTTAGTGCATATCCGAAGCTATATATTACCAGGCACAGATACAACACATCAAATTTACTTAACTGTTCAGCCATAATCCTACATGATTTTAAACTGCTATGACAGAAACAATGTTAATCTAAAAGTTAAGTACATGATCCTTAAAGGCGAAAGAGTAGTAAAGGGCAAATTTTGTAATGTTATGATCAAAATGAAGCACTATACTACTGAGTCGTGTAATTTTATTTGTGCTGTATTGCTGTTTTCAAAGATGACTATCCATATAAATAGGTCAGAAAAGATCTCTCATGGATTAGAGAGGTAGCAGTAGTCATTGTCTTCTGTTAGTCTTCGTACTTGTAGCTTCATAGCAAGTGATTTAGATTCATCAGCTAAGGCTCGCCTAGAATTACATAAACATATTACAAATTAATTAAAACATGTTATATTAATTATGACATTTTAAATACTCCAATTCTAATATAAAAAATGACTACCCTTAAAATTCAGAAGTGTAGAACTCAAGACCTCTAAGCAATCAGTGTTTTCTCTTTCTTTAAAGTCATTGTGGCTTTATAATTTTTAATACTAATTCTTTGTGCAGATTATGTATGCAAATAATTTTTTTATTTTAAAATCAGAGTTGGTAAATTCAAACAGAATCTCAAAAGTAAAGTTTATGATGGTAAGTAAGATTCCATATGCAATGTGTTTCCATAAAACATTAGTTTAACCTTCCAGAGTGTATAACACATCTGTAGAGCATGGAGCATGGTGATTATGCTCCAATATTTGGGAAAAGACAAGTCAGTTGAGAGCTACTATAGCATGAGACCAGATTTTAACACATGCTAAGCATCCCATGCTTAACTTGTTAAAGTCAGGTTTCATGCTGGGCAGTCAAATCCACTAGTACTCACAAACAAAAAGTGCCAGAATTAAAACACATTTGTTTCTGTCTAATATCAATAAGGTGTTCTTTCCTCCTATAAACTTAGAAAGTTGTTTGAATAACAGGATAGCCGGCCTTAAGCATAGGCCAACTAGGCGGCCGCCTAGGGCGCCGGTCTAGCAGGGGCACTTTTCTAGCATTTAATTGATGTAGTTAGACCAGGATGGGGGAACCAGGTAGTGTGGTGGGGGGCACCGTGGAGCCCTTTTGCCTAGGGCACCAGTTGACCTAAGGCTGCTGCTCAGATTTGTTAAAAAAAACAAAGATTTTATGAGGAACAGACCAAACATACAAGGGAAAAATCTAGACCTGCTGTGAAAATCTTGACATTCAACTGGCATGGCGAGGTGAGTGCAACCATAAAGGGACTGTTACACTGTCTGACTGTGCTCACTAAGTGCTTTATGGCCTTGAAAGCTGGAAAATACTTAGCAGCAGATAATGCTCCATGCACTACAAAGAATTGTGACTGGGTCTCCAATCATAACTTTTAATTATGTGTTTTTGACATGAAAGTCAAGATTCACCTCTTTACTCAAGAGGTGAATTTCTTCTACATTCTGGGAATGATACTGAGAACAGTTAGTCAGTGAAAAAAAAAATAGGGGGGATTTAATAAAGCCTACACGTTTTTTTTCTGTGAAGGCATCGCACCACTCTGCTTACATGGGCATTTTTCGATTCAGTAAGCTCTGCTGAGCAGCGCACAAGCACGCACCAACACAGAAACCTTTGTGGCATGCAAATAGCCTCATAAGCAGGTGAGTCTCATGTAAATGAGGCAGGTGGAGTGATCCAGCAAGCAGATAGGCATCTGTGCAGATGCCGTGTCAATGTCCATAGTGTATGTGGAAAAATTCCGTGTGCAGGAGTGTAAAAAGACAAAAGAGGTTGTAAAAATGTAGATCTATGGACAGAAATGTAATTTCATATGCACATCTGAGCAAAACTATTATCCTGTATGTTGGAAAAATTAAAAGAAATTATTTAAATTATTTTTTTTTAATAATCTGGGCATGTTTGCAGGGTGAGCCACAGTGTGTAAACATGCTTTATAGAAAAATAAAAAAAAATTGGAAAAATGGATATTATTTTACAGAAATGTATTACAGGACCTTGCGTGGAGTCCCTACAATGGTGCATCAGTGCTGTTGTTAACGTAGTAGGGCTATAAAGCATGTAGTTTTCAGGCTGTGAGCATGGATACCTACGCAAATGAGGTGGAGTTACTGGATAGCATAAAGGACTAATTGTGTCCGCATATCCCCTTTGTGTAGGCTTAGACCAATGTTCCTGTTTATACAGGATGTAGCTGACAACAGGAGTGGGTGTGTCCACTGACTTCTAAGCTCATTTCAGCTTAGCTGCACCTGGTTATGTGGTGTGCCACCTGGCTGAGCATGTCCTTTCAGGGGAGGGGTGTGTCCACTAATTTCTAAGTTCTGTTTACTTTCAGTGCATGTGTTTGCACATTGTGCCACCATGCTGAGTGTGTCTGAAAAATAAATGTGTTCAATTACTTTTGACCCTTATTTAAACTAAAATAGGGCCATTAAATAATGTTAATTATATTGTAGGCAAGTGGAATGCATCATAGTTAACCAATCACACATTCTGCACCTACAGCAAAGCTGTATAAAGTATGCATACACCCTACATTCTGATTTCCCCCATACTCTGGACCTTTGGAGTACAAACTTGGGAATTTTAACTGAGATAATGCGAGGAACTGCTGCAGGTCTGCTACCTCTGTATGTGCTAGATGCTGAAGTCAATGCTGCTGGTGTTGCTGACAATAGGCCTAGGAAAATTGTTCAGGCCCAGGGTAACCTTCCAGCAGCTACATGAGCTGGAGATTGTAAAGCACTACAGGGTGGACAGGGACATACTACAAAAACTCACTGAGCTCTGCTGCCCTTCATGTCAGACCCAGAGCCAACAGAGGGAACCCATCCCAGTAGAAATAGATATGTGTAACCCTTAGGATACTAGCTACAGGTACTTTCCAAAGACCAACTGGGGACATGATGGGGGTCTCACAGGCATCTGCATCCAGGGTAATCCACCAGTTCCTGAATGCCATGCTACCACATGCCAGTGAGCACATTTCTTTTCCCCTCACCGCTGAGGTGAGGGCCAGAAATATGCAACACTTTTACTGTGGAGCACACTACCCTGAAGTACTGGGTGTACACATCAAGGCACCACCTGGTGAGGAGGATAGAATCTACGTCAACCACAAGGGGTACCACTCCATCAACTGCCAAGTCATGTGCAGTGCCCAGGGGATTATCATGAATGTGTGTGCTGGCAGCCCTGGCAATTATCATGAGTCCCACATCTACACACATCACATCTGTACCAGATGTTTGCTGGGGGGGGCATCCCACATGGCCATTTACTGGGGGATGCTGGCTGCACACTGTAACTGTGAATGATGACACACATCAGAAATGCACACACACCCATGGAAGAATGCCATAATGAGGCACACTCACAAACTAGGAAAATCATAGAGGATGTGTTTGGGCTTCTGACATTACAGTTCCAGTGCCTCAATATATCTGGTGGAGCCCTGCAGTATACTCCAGCCACATGAGCACATATGTTCACAGTATTTGCTATGTTACACAATATGATCCTGCAGAAACAGCTGCAGCAGGATCAGCAAAAAGAAGAGATACACAGTCCTCCACCAGTACCTAGTTCACCACAGCCACAGTCACAGGAGGACTCAGATGAGGAACACCCTGATGATGTCCCTGTAGGCAGACATAGGTGTGCCCAGTACACCCTGGCTTTGGCTAAGAGGCAAAGCATAGCACATTCACTGGCAACCTAGGACCATAGAGACTGACACCTTACTCCTACTCACATACATATACTAAAATTGACTGTCTATCCCAGCAGAACAGGTGGTGGTGTTCCCCCACACCCAACACAGCAGTTTTCCCATATAACTGCTTTAACAATAAGTCATCAGTAGTATATCAGCAGTCCAGGCAATCTCAGGGTAGTAACATAGACATCGATCACACATTGTATGTCTTATGTAATACAAGAATAACAATGTACATATGTATGCTGTTGATTGTGTGATGAATGACTCCTTTCTGTCTGGCAGCTTGTGTGGCTCAGTGGACTAAGGAGTTAGCATGGGTGATGGTGTTGATGCTTCACATAGGTTCATAGATGTGTACTAGGCTAATGGCCCTGGAGCCTTTACAAGCCTAAGCCATAGGATTCCCCTGGCATCATGCCACCCAACCTTAGTTCCCAGTGCCTCTGTCGAGTAGAGCCACTGGACTGATCCCCGGGGAGAATTTTCTATTTCCCATCCACTCATCAAGATTTCTCTTGTAGAGGGCCAGTGAGGTGCTCTGCTTGACATGTATGGGAAGTCTATTTCAGAGCATGGGCAGTCTCTGGGTTATGAACCTGTCCCTCCAGCATGTTCTGTTGATTATGGTAATGAGGTTGAGGTCTCTGGAGCATGTGGTGTGGAGGGATTGGGATTTCTTTAGATGTAGCATTTCTAACAGATCTTGTTCAGACATGGCTTTGTAAGTCAAACAGAGATCACCTCTAAGTAGGCAATATGAGACAGAGAATAGCTGGAGTTTTTTGAGCCTGTCTATATAGTACAAGTGTTTAAGGCCTAGGATCCTCTTTGTGAGGTACGTTTATGGCTTCTCCAGTTGTTGCAGGTGTGTAGTGAGGTACATGCTAAATGGGGCATTGTACTCGATGACTGGCCTAATGAGGGATGAGTTGAGGGAGACAATGACCTCTTTCTTCCTGGATGCAAAATCCTTAGTAATGAGATGTGCCACATAGAAGGACTTTCTGACCACAATGGCAATGTGGTGGTCAAATGAGAGTTTGCTGTAAACCTGTGTTCCCAGATCTCTTATAATGCTTTCTGTGTTCAGTGGACTACCATTGATGTGGTAATTCAAGGGAACCGGGTTTTTCCCAAGGGGGATGGTGACACAATTTTTGGAATTGCGCTTAATGCCATGGTTCTGACACCAGTCGTTGGTCTCAGTGAGGCCTTTCTGTAGGATGTCAGTATCACTTGGGGAGATAATAATAGCTCCCAACTTGCAATTGTCTGTAAACTTTGTCAGCCAGCGTCCCTTCATGTTGGCCTGGACTTCAGAGAAGTAGATACCAAACAGGAGAGGACCCAGGACCGAACCCTGTTGGACTCCACTCGTGACTGGTCTGCAGTCTGACTTGGAGCCAGCTACTTTCACACTATGGGTTCTATCTGTGAGCCAGTTTGCAACCCACCTAGTGATATAGGGGTTGATGCCTAGCTTAGTGAGTTTTTCTATTTTTCCTGAGAGGGGAATGGCATCAAAGGCATTGGCCAGATCAAGGTAGGCTGTATGAACCATCTTGCCTTCATCCACAGCTCTGGTGACTGACTCAAAGAAGTCAACCAAGTTGAGCAGGCATGATCTACCCTTCACAAAACTAAACTGTGCTGGATCCAGAGTTTGGAAATTCCCTATATCCTTGTTTATTAGCTCCATGATGATGCGTTCCATAGCTTTGCATATCAGACTCCTTTGTGGAGATGGATGATTGCAGGAATGTACCATTTGGTAGGGACAAAGTCTGAGGTGAGGCTGTGATTGAACAGGGCACACAGGTGAGGTGCCAGTTCACTCTGTAGTTCATGTAGAACACAGCCAGGGATATTGTCAGGTCCCATAGAAGCTGTATTCTTGGCCTTGGACAGTGCTGTTTTAACCTGTGCAGCAGTAATACGTGGTGCCTGGCAATCGACTGGTATTGTGATTGGTCCTTTGGGGGGGTGAGAGGGGAAAAGTTGGCACTGAATCTGTCAGCCAGTATATTGGCAATATCTGTTGGCTCAGTATAGGAGGTACCACTGTGCAGTAGCTCAGAGCAAATCTTGATATTGCTGTGGAGATTCTTTACATAACTATACAAGGCCTTGTGGTTGTCTTTACTATCTGCTGCAATTCTGTTTCATAGCTAGCTTTAGAGGATTTGATGAGGGATCTCAACTTTTTGTTAAGGCTGATAAGGGAGTTTTTCCAGTCTTGGGACTTTACCTTATTCTGCATCAGTTTCCTCCTTCTGTTGCAGAGTTTTTTTATGGCAGGGGACCACTGGATTGGCTTCCTTTTTTGAGGCGAGTGTCTTGGTTTTATTGGGTATGGCGAAATCCATGCATTTGTGTATGTGTTCATACAGTGCATTGGTTTATGATTTGGCAGTCATGCAACTATTCTCCATTTGCATGGGTGCCGTGAAGTTAGCCACCTCTGTTTTTAGGAGCCCAAAGTTAGCTGTGGAGACATTTTTCATGGTGCTTATCTTTGCGGGTTGGGGGGTAAGAGGGATGAGGATTTCCAAGATGATTAGTTTGTGGTCAGATCTAACCATGGAGGAGTTGACTACTGGTGTAGAGCAACAGTCACCCATGTTAGTAATGACCAGGTCAAGGATGTTGCTACCTCTAGTGGGGGTAAGAACGAGCTGGTCCAGGGCATTGGAATTAATGAATTCCAGGAAATGTTGGGCAATTGTGTTGGTACACAAGTAGTTTTCCCCGTTAATGGAGGGGTATTTGAAGTTACCCAGTATGAGAGTTTTAGGTTGGACACTAATATTCTCCAGGGTGCTTAAGGAACATGAAGTGTGAGTCTTGGGACATGGTTGGGGACCCATAGCAGGCTATGTCCTGAATCGGTGTGTTACCCAATGTTAGCTGTACCTGAAGTATCTCAAATGCATTATGTTGGGCTACCAGTCTAGAGGTGTGCACATCCTTTATGAATATGGAAACACCACCACCTTTGGAGCTTCGGTCCAAGTTCTGGGGCCGAAAGGTGGGGAATGAGTTATAACCTGGTAGTGCACGGGTGCTTTCTGCTGCCTTAACCAGGTCTCTGTTACAGCACCAATATCAATGTTCTCCATTTTAAGGTGTGCTTCGAGTGAGTACATTTTGAGATTTAGACTTCTAGCACTGAGCAGCATGACCCTCATATTTTATTTGTTTGTAGCTGTTATGGTGGTAATTTGGTCTTTGGAACACTGCCTAAAAAAGGCACTATAAGGTTGGCAAAAGCCTTGGCACCTGTCCAGAAGCCCAGGGGTGACAGATGCAGGCCATCTCTGGCAAAAGATCGAAGTCTGTCAATCATGTCATCCCAGGCAGACAAATACTGGATCCCCTTAGAATGACACCAGAAACTTAGCCAGTTGTTGAAATCAATCATTTTCTACTTGTACTGTGGTATCATTCTGGGAGATGGTAGGATACTGCTCAGGGCTAGGGTCATACCCGCCTGGGCTACATAATCTGAGAGCTCCTCCATTTCTCTTTTCATGTAGTCCAGGGAGGTACGTCTCAGGTCATTCACACCCACATGTACAATGACAGAGTCATATCTGTACTTGTTGTTGAGAGACCTGAGTGTATGCGTTATGTGGTGGATCATGGCGGCTGACAGGCAGCTGACTGTTACTTTCTCCTTATTCAACCTAGTGAGTGGGACATCAGTGTGGCTCACTATCGAGTCACCTATGACTAGTGTGTTGGGCATGCTGTTTTGCCTTAGGGGCTTTGGTTGAGTGGCACACTGTTCAGGAGAGTTATTTGCATGTGAGTATTATGTTGGTGTTTTCACAGACTGTCAGTCTGTGTGTGGTGTAACATTATGAACCTCTGTCACATATTCATTACATCACATAGCTGGAGAGTGCCGTAGACATTTTGAGTGAAGTGCAGTACTGCAGAAACATGTGCATATGTCATTGTCTGTAACACACAAAATCCCAGACTGGAGTACAGGTAGGTGTGGGCTGGAGTCACTTTATAAGTTCTGACAGTCCCACTAGGCATACCCATATACATAGCTAAAATGAGTGCATTTCTGTTGCCCCATCACCAAATAACCTGCTATGTATAGATATGTCTATATATATATATATATATATATATATATATATATATATATATATATATATATATATATATATGTATACATATCCGTCTGTCACTATCTCTCTGTCACATACATAGCATATCTATCTCTATGTATTTTCAAACAGATATATACCTATATATATAGGTACAGCTCAGTCTCTCCCCATATATCTACATAGCACATATACATATTATACACACACAGGTACATTTTTATATACATCTCTGTTTTATATATATATATATATATATATATATATATATATATATATATATATATATATATATGTGTGTGTGTGTGTGTGTATGTCAAAATTGTCCTACATACCCTAATAATGGTGAGTAAAGCTGCTCTATCATACATCTATAATGTTGCTCAAAGGTTTCAAAGTAAGGGTCAATGGTACAATTGCATACAACATTATGGTCCCTCACAAGAGAGCATCATTGTCATATGTAATGACTGCTGTTGGAGACACCATGGAAGCAAGGTTTGAAATGCAGTCACATCTATCACAAGAGTAGGGAATAGGGACACTTTCAACATCTCATCAGCAGGTCCTGCAAAGTTAGGGTCATGCTTCCACACTATTGGGGTTTACAGCCTGATATACAGTGTCTGTAGGCGCTCCTTGCAGTGAAGATGTAGATGTCTGTGCATGCATAAAGGACTTGTTCAACTTTGCTGACATTACAGTGCCCTCACAAGCGTACAATCCCTGTCAAGCAACCAGACAGCACACTGGTTGTTGTGTGACTTGATGTGAGAACACAGACATGTTTTGGGTACATAACTGTGCAGTATGACATGCCTAGGACATATGGCAGGTGGATCCATATTGGTTAAAGGTGGCCAGTCTGCTGCATTAGGCCTCACAGCCATGTCATGCAGATATCCACCATTAATCTTTTGAAGGGCAGGATGCATGACTTGCTGTAAAATTGTCACCTACGATGGATCACCACCACTGTGTTGCTTGTTTCAGCAAGCCTTGACATCTATGTCACTGGACATTGCACATTATATTGTGATGCTGCAGTAGTGATCCTACTCACCATCTTGGCAGTTCTCTAGTGACATATCACCAATCCTGGAACAGAAGGCATAATACATGCAAAAGTCAACTGTGTTCCCAAGTTGCTAATCAAGGCATCTACCTGGAGAAGGGTATGTGAAGCCTACAGAGCCTTTCATGGTGTGGGACAGCTATGTGGATGAACAAAGAGGCTGTGTCCTGCTTCTCATCATCAGCTTCATAGTAACATTTGGTGTGTGATGACAGAAAGCATATCAGAGCATGGTATTCTATGTGTGAGTGATTGGTGAGACCAGCATTAGTAGTTGCCAGACACTGGCAATTCCATGGACTCCCCTGCTTTCCATAGTTTTCACAATGTAATTGTGTCCTTCCAGTACACCCACTTGGGTAGTATCCAACTGCAGAAAGCCTGTGTAAACCCCCCACCTTACCTTCAAAGGGTGTGCATATTACACTTCTCTAACTTGTTTGTCTGTGTTCTGTACAGACACCTTGGATGACTCTCTTCTTAGAAAATGCTAGATGTAACTGCAATACTTAGTTGCACAAAGGGCAACTAGCATGCAGTGCCAGACAGTGTCCCCAGATCTCTGAGTCATGTGATATGAAACATCATGAAAGGAGATATCATGGATATGAGCAATAACACTGTCATACACCTACTAACACTGGACCAAACATGTTTTGTTTTTCTCAAGGCCAAATTATGCCCACCTACCCTAACTGATGGACCCCAGTGAGTGTTACACTATGCAATGGATGACGGGAATATGACTCACTCCACTTACCATGGCATGACAATGTGTTTGACAATATTAGACCAGTAGACCTTGCTGGAAACTCTGTAGGTTATTTAAAGAGTGGTATGTCAGCTGGTGGAAAGGCAAGTGTCTGATAGTCATAATCTGGGAAGCTACCATTGGGAGACCTATGCTACAGTGATGCAAGTCACCAGTGGATTTCCCCAGACATCATTAATGGTGTACCCTTTCTAGCCATTCCCTTCTCTGCAGTCATGGCCACTGTCTGTGACCTGTAACTGACTACAGTAGCAGATAATTGCATATTAGGAGCTGTCATTGAATCCCACACAGACACAACAGTTATCCAAGATTGCCTGAGACACATACTCAGTTGTTGTCTGAGCCAGTGATAAACAGTAAATGCCAATGATTGCACAATACTACCTATTGGGAAGTTATCCACCACTGGAAAATATAGTACTGTCCACACACTGAACACAGTTGAGCCGTTACTCATGGAGTGATGGACATAGAGAGTAATGTAGCCTCTGACTTTCACTGGTCGGTAAGATGTGGGGATCCATTAAATTTTGTATAACCTATACAGGAAGGTATGGGATGTAAATCCCAGACTGTCATTGTTATACCGTATTTGGCTCTCATCACACCTATCATTGGGTGCAATGGCACCATTGCTATGTTTCTACACAGGCATATCTTACAACTGTAGCAGCCACACAGGTTCTATGGTATAGCAATACACATTGTAGATAACGCCCTATGGGGTCCTTGTCAAGACCGTACATATGTAGTCTGTCTCTTGAATGCTTTGGAGGGGGTGTGTATGCCTGCCATACAGGGAGGCATCAGACCCCACTATATACCTCCTGGATATCCATGACAGGACTAACACATGTCTTACTGTTCTACACACCTACACCACCACTGTGGTATAAATAGTACATGCTGAAGAGACAGGTATGTAACACAGACACTACACCCTATATCCCTATATGTAACAAGCCACCCATGTATGTGAAGCACACATCTGCTGGGCACACATCATGTTCAAGTTATACAATGGGATGCAGAAAAAGACAATCATAACTGGTGTCAGACAAATGTCTCTACTGGACACAGAAAATCTGTAGATGGATCATCTCCATCACCACAGCTTGTAGATGTGCTAGTTCCCAAAACCTTGATGACACTCATCAAGAGTATCAGATCTTTTCACAGATTAGGGAATGCATGAGTACACTGAATGATACCATTGTCCTTGATAGCCTGTTATACATATATGAACCTATGGAGCCATTCCATCCTGTGCTGGGATGTCTATGACTTTATTACTGCTGTGTATCCATAGGTTTCCCCAACAGAATCATGAAACAGAAACAGGTCCATGACACACAGATCACTGTGTATGTATACAGCCATTGCAACATCATACAATATAAGTTACACAAAATTATGTGGCTTACTCATTACAAATGCCAGCATCCAGTATCTGTCAGTAACCAGTACAAGTGGCATGGCAAAACAACACTGCATTACACAAGTACATTTTAATTCACATAGTCACCCTGTGCATCAGGCACATAACTTCATTTCCCTGCATCGATGACAAGGATGACAGGGATGTGGCACAGGTATCATCACTTGCACAGAGTGTTGCGTGAGGGTACAAGAGACCTAGGATGATCCAAAAGGTTGACAGCATGTATCTGAGTCAGGAAGGTAAGCAGACAAGATGGACCATGGAAATGTGCCGTGTGTCTCTGTAGATGACCTGCAATTGATAGTAGTGTGTGAGTGTGTGCATATACACAGTCAAGCTCAGTGCTAGCCCTACATGTGTGCATGTTGGATACCTTTGAACCATGCATGGTAGAGCTGACAGTTCACCATCTACAAGCCCGAATATGAGAACAGGCTCTGCCAGGAGTTGCACTGGCACCTCCATGCCCAAGGTCAGAAGCAGTGCTAGTACCTGATGGTGACTGCTGTCTGCTGGGACTCTGTCCTCCATGGGAATGCCCAAGACCACAAGCCCATGTCCTGGCACATCTTGGTGTGGACAGCACACACCCCTCTGTAGTGCTGGATGTACTGCAACTACAGGTGCGTGATTGTGCATAGCCACGTGGACTCTCAGCAGATGGGGTTGCTGACCTACGTCCATGACTCCAATGCTCAAGTCCAACCAGACATTCCAGCACAGACACTGTGCATTCAGAGACAGATAGTGTGCAATCTGTCTCAGCCCACCGCCTTTCCACTGCATCAGTGAACTGATCCAGGATGTCAGCAATGCAGTGGATGCAGTCACCCATATCAGACTGTGTTGCACCCATAAGACTAAGCATACATCTGGAGTTCCTTTCAGACCATGCCTGTGCCTCCATGACAGCCTGAAACATGCACCAAGTGAACCATGATGTGATACCTGCAACAGGTGGTGGATGGACAGAAGACCTCCTACAAGCACCACTATCAATCTGCCTGTGTGGAACCTCACCAGCTCTCTGACTATGGCAAGTGTCTACACTCTCTGGAACCATAGTTGCCACACTTTCCTGTTTAAAGCCCCCCCCCGACTGTCTAATATCTGTGGCCTCCGGGGACTGGGTATGTGTGGGCATACTGACTGTGTGTAGTGACAATGAGGGCAGAAGAGGAATGTCAACCTCTGGGACAGATTCAGCTGCTAAAACCCCCACCTGTGCCTCTTTCACATCCTCAAAAAAAAAAAAAAAAAAAAAAAAAAAAAAAAAAAAAAAAAAAAAAAAAAAAAAAAAAAAAAAAAAAAAAAAAAAAAAAAACAAAAAAAAAAAAAAAAAAAAAAAAAAAAAAAAAAAAAAAAAAAAAAAGATTTTGAGACCGAAGATGCAGCAGGTCTGGAAGGCCTCCAACAGTATCAGCTCTTGAAATTGTTGACCATGTCCATGACATGATTTTGGCAGATTGGCAAATATTGGCTAAAACAATTGCTAAGACACTACAGATATCAGGGAATGTGTTGGTACTGAGCCATGAGTAGCTGGGTATGCAGCAGGTGTCAGCCCAGTGGGTGCCCAAATGTTTTAATGCCAAAGAGAAAAGACTTTGAGTGGACACTTCCAAGTTGATTTTGTGGCATTTTTGTTGAGCCAGTGCCAACTTTTTGGAATGACTAGTAACTGTTGATGAAACATGGTTACACCACTATGATCCTGAGACAAAACAATAGTCCATGCAATGGCGGCACTCAGGTTCACCAAGGCCAAAGAAGTTCAAGACTCAAAAGTCAGCAGGAAAGGTCAAGGCTACAATGTTTTGGTATCAGGAAGGTGCTGTTAATGAATGACTATATTCCAAGGGGTCAAACAGTTAATGCAGAATACTACTGTAACTTGCTGTGCCGATTAAAGGAGACATTGAAAGAAAAAAGGAGAGGAAAGCAGCAGAAATAAGTTCTCTTTTGGCAAGACAATGCACCAGTTCACAAGGCTGGCAAAACAATGGATGTTTTGACAAAATTGGGGTTTGAGTGCATAGACCATCCACCCTACTCACCATATCTTGCTCCACCCAACAATTTCATGTTTCCAAACATTAAAAAGAGTTTGAAAGGGTGGCAATTTTTGAGTGATTCAGAGGTGTTTGCAGCAGTAGAGCAGTATTTCAGTGACCAGACGTCAGACTTTTTTTGGCAGGGTTACAGAAACTTCAGACAAAATGAACCAAGTGTGTTTAACTTCAGGGAGAATATGTTGAATAACTTGTAAGCTTCACGGCTCCACTTCATTTCCATCTTGGTCAGGCTTATAACTTTTCAACCATAGCTACCTCATGTAGTGCCCATTGCCAGTCCCTGAAATATTGCCGCATCCACTTGCTCTTCAAGTGAAATGATAAAAAAAAAAAAAGGACTTCAGCATACTATAGAAAGCCAATTGGTACATTAGTATTTAAACCATCCACCCCAGACCTTTTTCAGGAAAAGCAAATAGAAAAAAGGACTTCATCTTACTTTAGAAAGCCTGCTGGTTATCGTCTTTCCTGGATAGGATCATAGGATCATAGGAAGTTACTAGGCTATTGCACCTGAGGCCCTTAAAAGCCTTGCTAAGAATGTAGCCCATGTTCTGACAAGTCAACACCCGATACCCCTGTCTAGCAAGGACACAGGTAGAATCCCAGTGGTGTATTTTTTGTTCCGCATCCAGTTATCCAGGCTGCGCTTAAAAAGGGTTAATGAGGTACACTGCTTGATGTGGAGAAGAAGTCTATTCCACAGAAGGGAGAGTCTATGGGACACAAATCTGTCCTGCCAACAAGTCCTGTTGCTGTCACAGATCAGGTTGTGGTCATGTGTGTGTGGGTTACTCAAGTAGAGATTGACTTGAGGGTATGCAGCAGTCCCATCAAGGTGAGGTCTGAGATTGGTTTGTATGCCAGACAGAGGTCACTTCTGAGGAGTCTGTATGAGACTGAGTAGAGGGACAGGGCCTTCAGCCTATCTGTGTAGGGTAGATGTTTGAGGCCCTGGATTTTCCTGGTGAGGCACCTCTGTGGTCTCTCCAGTTGCTGCATGTGCTTTGTGAGGTATATGCCGAAAGGGGCATTCTACTCAATAATGGGTCTTATAAGGGAAGAATACAGGGATGTTATGATCACCTTGTCTCTGGATGAGATACCATTACTAATGCGGTGGGCCATGTAGAAAGCTTTCCATACAATGGAGGCAATATGGTGGTCAAAAGTCAGTTTGTTATACTGGGCCGATAGAGCTGCTAGACCTGCTTTGAAATTCATTTCCCTGCATCGATGACAAGGATGACAGGTATGTGGCACAGGTATCATCACTTGCCCAGAGTGTTGCGTGAGGGTACAAGAGACCAAGGATGATCCAAAAGGTTGACAGCATGTATCTGAGTCAGGAAGGGAAGCAGACAAGATGGACCATGGAAATGTGCCATGTGTCTCTGTAGATGACCTGCAATTGATAGTAGTGTGTGAGTGTGTGCATATACACAGTCAAGCTCAGTGCTAGCCCTACATGTGTGCATGTTGGACACCTTTGAACCATGCATGGTAGAGCTGACAGTTCACCATCTACAAGCCCGAATATGGGAACAGGCTCTGCCAGGAGTTGCACTGGCACCTCCATGCCCAAGGTCAGAAGCAGTGCTAGCACCTGATGGTGACTGCTGTCTGCTGGGACTCTGTACTCCATGGGAATGCCCAAGACCACAAGCCCATGTCCTGGCACATCTTGGTGTGGACAGCACACACCCCTCTGTAGTGCTGGATGTACTGCAACTACAGGTGCGTGATTGTGCATGGCCACGTGGACTCTCAGCAGATGGGGTTGCTGACCTACGTCCATGACTCCAATGCTCAAGTCCAACCAGACATTCCAGCACAGACACTGTGCATTCAGCGACAGATAGTGTGCAATCTGTCTCGGCCCACCGCCTTTCCACTGCATCAGTGAACTGATCCAGGATGTCAGCAATGCAGTGGATGCAGTCACCCATATCAGACTGTGTTGCACCCATAAGACTAAGCATACATCTGGAGTTCCTTTCAGACCATGCCTGTGCCTCCATGACAGCCTGAAACATGCACCAAGTGAACCATGACGTGATACCTGCAACAGGTGGTGGATGGACAGAAGACCTCCTACAAGCACCACTATCAATCTGCCTGTGTGGAACCTCACCAGCTCTCTGACTATGGCAAGTGTCTAAACTCCCTGGAACCATAGTTGCCACACTTTCCTGTTTAAAGCCCCCCCTGACTGTCTAATATCTGTGGCCTCCGGGGACTGGGTCTGTGTGGGCATACTGACTGTGTGTAGTGACAATGAGGGCAGAAGAGGAATGTCAACCTCTGGGACAGATTCAGCTGCTAAAACCCCCACCTGTGCCTCACTCTGGCCATCTTCATCATTAGAGTCTGAAGAGACACTGACATCAGGTTGTGTAGGGGACTGAGACCAATCCCCTGGTCACCTATGATAAGAAAGAAAAAAGCAGTACATTAATACCTGCACTATTATGCTCTGCAGTGTTATGTTGCAATATATGCAAAGCTCTATAAACTGTCACTATTACAGACCTGTTGAACACCCAACCTCATATAGTAGGAGAAGAGCTGTATTTACTTGTAAATAAAAGCTATTTACACAGCAGTCTCATTAACAGCAATGAGGTACACTGTTGACATTTGTAAAGACTGTGCAAAGTTGATACATATGACAATCTGTGATGTCCTGAAAATACTGTCACATTTATCAGTGTGGTGACACCTACAAGGCATAGTATGAATCTAACAGTCAGAAAATGTCTGTGCAGTTGACAATCATGCTGACAATACAGCAATAAAGGCAACAGGCCTGGGATGACACTTTAGGGATTACAGTGCTGTAAACCTACATCTGTAACAAAACAGTGTCATGCTTTTATATCGAACCTGGAAATGTTGAACCCATTGTACTGATGGTGCATTAGGTAAGTGTGGTGTATTTAAGGATTTTGGGGAGGGTTTGTGTGTTTGTGAGTTGTCAGGGAGTGTTAGGTGTAGGTTAGGGTACTTAGGTGAGAGTGTGAATGTGTCAGTGTTGAGAGTGGTGGTGTTTGTATCTGTGAGATGTGTGTTTGTGTGAGGGGGGTATGGAATGTATGTTGGTGGGTTTTGTGTGTGTTGGTGTTTAGTGCAACCTCGGAGTTAGTATATATAAGTAGGGGGAGTGGGGGATGCAAGGAGAGCTTGCCCCCTGCTTATAGTAAGTGTGTGTGTGTGTGTGTGTTTGTGTTGTTGTGCGGAGGTAGGTGTAGTTGTGTTTGTGTGTGTGCTTTAATGGTTGCGGTTTTGGGTTTCACAGTTTTGGTTTTCAGTTTTTTGGTATTTTGGCTTTATAGTCTCGATATATTGAAATTCAATATTTCAACATTTCGAGATTATAAAGTGAATCCATATATATATCTATGACGGAGTGCTGAAAAGTTCTAAGCCTGACCAAGTTTCTAAATTCTGAGCATTATTTTACCTCTGTAGCTGAAAAGAGGGTTATTTCATCTTGAAAAATGCCAAGTTTCAGAATCATAATGCTATGTTTTGATATTGTTTAGGATCATTGATTGAACCATGTCAACGAAAAGTGTAGAATTTTCAAGTGTGAAATTCCAAGATATCATGAAGTTCCTAGTCTCGCAGAAGAAAACTTCAAAGGAAATCCATGAATGTATAATGCAAACATCGAGTGACAAATGCCCTTCTTACTCAACTGTGAAGAAGTGGTGTGCAAACTTTCAGCATGGAGATTTTGAGACTGAAGATGCAGCAGGTCTGGAAGGCCTCCAACAGTATCAGCTCTTGAAATTGTTGACCATGTCTATGACATGATTTTGGCAGATTGGCAAATATTGGCTAAAACAATTGTTAAGACACTACAGATATCAGGGAATGTGTTGGTACTGAGCCATGAGCAGCTGGGTATGCAGCAGGTGTCAGCCCAGTGGGTGCCCAAATGTTTTAATGCCAAAGAGAAAAGACTTTGAGTGGACACTTCCAAGTTGATTTTGTGGCATTTTTGTTGAGCCAGTGCCAACTTTTTGGAATGACTAGTAACTGTTGATGAAACATGGTTACACCACTATGATCCTGAGACAAAACAATAGTCCATGCAATGCCGGCACTCAGGTTCACCAAGGCCAAAGAAGTTCAAGACTCAAATGTCAGCAGGAAAGGTCAAGGCTACAATGTTTTGGTATCAGGAAGGTGCTGTTAATGAATGACTATATTCCAAGGGGTCAAACAGTTAATGCAGAATACTACTGTAACTTGCTGTGCCGATTAAAGGAGACATTGAAAGAAAAAAGGAGAGGAAAGCAGCAGAAAGAAGTTCTCTTTTGGCAAGACAATGCACCAGTTCACAAGGCTGGCAAAACAATGGATGTTTTGACAAAATTGGGGTTTGAGTGCATAGACCATCCACCCTACTCACCATATCTTGCTCCACCCAACAATTTCATGTTTCCAAACATTAAAAAGAGTTTGAAAGGGTGGCAATTTTTGAGTGATTCAGAGGTGTTTGCAGCAGTGGAGCAGTATTTCAGTGACCAGACTTCAGACTTTTTTTGGCAGGGTTACAGAAACTTCAGACAAAATGAACCAAGTGTGTTTAACTTCAGGGAGAATATGTTGAATAACTTGTAAGCTTCACGGCTCCACTTAATTTCCATCTTGGTCAGGCTTATAACTTTTCAACCATAGCTACCTCATGTAGTGCCCATTGCCAGTCCCTGAAATATTGCCACATCCACTTGCTCTTCAAGTGAAATGATAAAAAAAAAAAAAAAGGACTTCAGCATACTATAGAAAGCCAATTGGTACATTAGTATTCAAACCATCCACCCCAGACCTTTTTCAGGAAAAGCAAATAGAAAAAAGGACTTCATCTTACTTTAGAAAGCCTGCTGATTATCGTCTTTCCTGGATAGGATCATAGGATCTTAGGAAGTTACTAGGCTATTGCACCTGAGGCCCTTAAAAGCCTAGCTAAGAATGTAGCCCATGTTCTGACAAGTCAACACCTGATACCCCTGTCTAGCAAGGACACAGGTAGAATCCCAGTGGTGTATTTTTTGTTACCAATACAGTTATCCAGGCTGCGCTTAAAAAGGGTTAATGAGGTACTCTGCTTGATGTGGAGAGAAAGTCTATTCCACAGAAGGGAGAGTCTATGGGACACAAATCTGTCCTGCCAACAAGTCCTGTTGCTGTCACAGATCAGGTTGTGGTCATGCATGTGGGTTACTCAAGTAGAGATTGACTTGAGGGTATGCAGCAGTCCCATCAAGGTGAGGTCTGAGATTGGTTTGTATGCCAGACAGAGGTCACTTCTGAGGAGTCTGTATGAGACTGAGTAGAGGGACAGGGCCTTTAGCCTAGCTGTGTAGGGTAGATGTTTGAGGCCCTGGATTTTCCTGGTGAGGCACCTCTGTGGTCTCTCCAGTTGCTGCATGTGCTTTGTGATGTATATCCCGAAAGGGGCATTGTACTCAATAATGGGTCTTATAAGGGAAGAATACAGGGATGTTATGATCACCTTGTCTCTGGATGAGATACCATTACTAATGCGGTGGGCCATGTAGAAAGCTTTCCATACAATGGAGGCAATATGGTGGTCAAAAGTCAGTTTGTTATCAGCCTGGGTACTCAAGTCCATCACGACTGATTGCATGCTTAGAACCTTGCTATTAATGTGATAATTTATAGGGATGTCACTCTCCCCAAAGGGGTTGATGATACATTTTTGGCATTCAGTTTGAGGCCATGTTTCCTGACACCAGTCATTTGTTTGGGTGAGACCCTCTAGGAGGATGTCCACATCACTAGGGGAATTAATGACAGTGCCCAGCATGCAATCATCTGCAAACTTGGTCAGCCATAGCCCACTGCTTTTGGCCTGCACCTCAGAAAAGTATATCCCAAACAACAGAGGCCCCAAGAATGATCCCTTGGGTACACCACTCATTACAGATTGACTGCTTGATGTGGCTTCCCTTATTTTGACTAGGTGTGTTCTATCAGTGAACCAGTTTGCTACCCATCTAGTAAAATATGGATTGATGCCTAGTTGAGAGAGTTTATCTATTATGCCTGAGTGAGGAATAGTATCAAAGGCTCTGACCATGCCAAGGCAGGTGGTGGGCACTGTATTCCCCTCATCAATGGCTTTGTTGACTGTCTCAAAGAAGTCAACCAAATTTAACAGGCATGACCTCCCCTTGAAGAAACCAAACTGTGTGGGATCGAGTGTTTGGAGGTTGACAATTTCCTTGTTAATGAGGTCCATGACAATCTACTCCATGGCCTTGCAGATCATGCTAGTTAAGCTTATGAGTCTATAATTTCTTGGATCAGTGGACACTCCACCTTTGTGCAAAGGGATGACAGTGGCTGTCCTCCACTCGGCTAGGGCAAAGTTGGTACTCAAGCTTTGGTTGAATATGGTGCCTAATGGTGCTACAAGTTTCTGCCTGAGTTCATGTAGGATGCAGCCTAGGATGTTATCAGGTGGCATGGAGGCTGTATTTTTTCCTCTGAGGGGGCAGTGATGACTTACTCTCTAGAGATAGGGAGAGGGTGGCAGGTGCTGGGGATGTATTTTTTTAATGATGGGGGGCAGAGGGGTGAAGTTTTCACTGAACCTGTCTGCCAGCAGGTTGGCTATATCTATGGCATTTGTGTATGTAGTGTCCTTGACCACCAGTTCTGAGCAGATCTGGGTGCTTCCCTTGAGATTACAGACATACGTGAGGAAAGCCTTGTGATTGTCTTTAGTAGATGTGGCCAGTTTGGACTCAAAGTTTGCTTTGGAGGATTTCACTAGTGCTCTTATTTGCTTGTTCAGCCTAAAGAGAGATTGCTTCCAATTAGGTACCTGTTCCTTCTTATAGGTTCATAGGTTCATAGGTTGGTACTGGGCTATCTGCCCGAAGGCATATATTAGCCCAGCCACGTTGTGCGGTATTCACCGCCCCTTTAATAGTTCCCTAGACCCTTGTACTAGCAGCTAGTACCCTTGGCCCCTATCTAGTAGTGCTGTTTGTGTGATCCCCGGTGTGAACTTTCTGTTACCCATCCACTCATCAAGGTTCCTCTTGAAGAGTGATAGTGAGGGGCTCTGTCTTATGTAGATCGGGACCCTGTTCCATAGTAAGGGAAGTCTCTGCGAAGGGAATCTATCCCTACAGCATGTTCTATTCATTGTTGTGTTGAGGTTTATATCCCTAGAGTGTGTAGCTTGAGTAGATTTGGTTTTGCTAAGATGGAGCATGTTCAACAATTCTGGGTTGGACATGGCTCAGTTCGTTAGACAGAGATCGCCTCTGAGAAAGCGGTATGCAACAGAGAACAGTCTTAGCTTTTTCAATCATTCTGCAGAGGGCAACTGTTTGAGGCCAGTAATCCTCTTGGTTAGGTACCTTTGTGGTCTCTCCAGCTGCTGGAGATGTCTAGCCAGATACATTCCAATTGGTGCATTGTACTCAATAATGGGTCTGATGAGGGAAGAGTAGAGGGGCACCATTACATCCTTAGATCTTGATGTGAACCCTTTCGTGATCAGATGGGTCACATAGAAGGATTTTCTAACCACTTTGGCAACATGGTTATCAAAGGAAAGCTGACTATCTACTTGGGTCCCTAGATCCCTTATTTCTTCTTCAGATTTCAGGGGATGACATTGTTTCAATGTCATTAATTTAACAGAACATGTATTTTCTACTGAAGAATTGAATGTATTAAAATATGGTTTCAATTTTGTTCCTCATTATAAGGCTAATTTTAGTAAAACAGTTATAGATGTTAAAAAATTTGTTAGAAATTTGAATCTAACATATCTGATGCATGATATATCTCAACCTAAAAAAGCATTAATAAAACCATCAAGTTTTGTACCTAGATTACAACACACTATGGAAGTGTTTGAACAAATATGCATCGAGGATATTAGGAAAATGTTAAAAAAACCTAAGAAGAATAATGATAATTTAAATAAAACAGAAAGAGTGGCCTTAGAAAATTGATAGCTTTAAGAAGCACTTTACGTTTCATGAAAAGTGATAAAGGTTCTAATATAGTGGTCATGGAACAACGAAAATATCATACTAGTATGGTGGATATTTTGGATAATCAAGATGAATATGAGAAAGTTAAGTTGTTTGACATTTACAAAAGATTTAGATTCATTGAATCATATATATACGAAGCACTCATGTCTGGATATATTAGTTTGGAACTATATGAATTTTGTTCTGTACAACATCCAAGGATATAGGGTGATTTTTGGAATCCCCAAAATTCATAAAGATTCCAAAAATCCCCCTTTTAGACCTGTGGTTTCAAGCCCCCATTCTATCACAGAAGGCATTTCATTGATTATTGATGCGGTGTTGGGACCCTTACTACAAGAGACGTTATCATATGTCAAGGATTCCTGGCATTTTTTGGAGGAAATAAAGAAGTTTACTATTAGTAAGGTGTTTGACCCCAAAAAACATACTATCTTCACGTTGGATGTTATATCCTTATATACGTGTATTCCTCATTGTAAAGGAATTGAAGCAGTACGTAGTTATTTAAGCAAGAAAAAGCTACTTCCGAATGATATTATTTCTACTATTTGTAGTTTCTTAGAAATAGTATTAGAAAATAATTATTTTATTTTTGGCAAACAATATTATAGGCAGAGAAAGGGCATTGCCATGGGGTCACCTGCTGCTCCGGCATTTGCCAATACAGTCATGGCATGGTGGGAAATGGATATATTATCTATGATAAAAGAAGAATTCACTATTGTGTTTTATAAAAGATTTATTGATGATTTATTTTTTATAATAGAAGGGGATGAATTGACAGTAAAAAATTTTATGATACAGGTCAATAGGTGTTCAGAATTTTTAAAATTCACTATAGGTGATGTAGGTTTACTAGTGAATTTTTTAGATGTGTGTCTATGGTGGGACTTGAATGATAATAGATTCCACAGTAAAATACATAGAAAACGGACATTTACTAATGGCTACTTACATTATAAAAGTAATCATCCAAAACACACTGTTAAAAATATACCCAGAGGGCAATACATAAGGGCAAGCCGCATGACAAGTAGAATTGAAAATTTGATTGAAGAATTTCATTTCATAACCTCATTATTTTTGGATAGAGGTTATGATATTAATAATTTAATGAATAGTGGAAATGAAATTTTTGAGAAACGTGACAGTTTATTTCCAGCAATATTAAATGAACCTGTAAATCAAAGTTTAATCAAAGTTTGGAAAGAAAAAAACTTTGAAATAGAAGTTATGTGTTCGTTAGAAATGAGTAGTGAAATGAATGCAATAGCATCAATTGTTAATAAAAATTGGAGAATTATTCAAGGGAACCGGGATGTTTCAAAAATATTAGGCAGTAATCCACATTTTGTATTTAGGAATTCCAATAATATTAAGAAAATGTTGGAATATAATAAAAGTGATTATAAGAAGGGTGATAGAAATAAAACTGGTATGTTTTGCTGCCAGAATTGTAAAATTTGTCGATTTATATCTGTAGGTACCAGTATTGCTGTAGCCAATTATAATAGAATTATTGAAGTACCAGGGTTTGTAGATTGTAATTCATGTGGTTTAGTTTATATAGGCATGTGCACAGCATGTCCAGCTTTTTATGTGGGTATGACTACACGTAGTCTTAGTACCCGCATAAAGGAACATTTATATAGTATAAAATGCCAAGATGATAAAAATGCCTTATATAAACATTCTATGAATTGTAATTTCTTTAAAAAGTTTGTTTTTTCAGTACTTGAAGTTTGTGAAGCGGACAGTAGGGCTGGGGATTTTAAGAATATTTTAGAACAAAGGGAAACATTATGGCAGATCAGGCTAAACTCAGACAAACATCCTGGGTTAAACGAAGCAATAAATGTGAAGTGTTTTTTAAAATATAGAAAGTTAGGTATAAATAAGGAATATAATATACTTCAATTGTTCAACCAAGTATGAATTCAGAGGAGTTTTTAATAGTTTTTTTTTTTAACAAAGTTGATTATTAATTAATTGTTTAATTGTTTTAAATTATGTGTTGATTGAATGTGTATTTAAAGAAGTTGAAATGAGTTTGTAATTTATTCTGATGAAGTCGTGTGATGAAAGCATGTATTAAAGTGTATCCTACGCTATTTTTGACTGGGTCAACATTATTGGTGCTATTTAGAAGTGTTTTTCGTTCCGTTTTGCTACCATTATTGAACTGACTTGTTTAGTTGAGTTCATCTTTCCTTTATTTGGATTACCTCCTAAGTTGTAGTTTGCGGGTACTCTGTTTTTTCCAAAGGGGATTACTACGCATTTTTTTGCATTTAGCTTGAGACCATGGCTTTGACACCATGCATCAGTCTCATTTAGGCCCTTCTGGAGGATCTCCATGTCGGCCGGAGACTCTATTATAGCACCCAGTTTGCAGTTGTCCGCAAACTTAGTCAGCCACAGCCCTTCCATGCTTGCCTGTACTTCTGAGAAGTATATGCCAAACAGAAGGGGCCCCAGGACAGAGCCCTGAGGCACACCACTCGTTACTGGTCCGGATTCGGACATAGATCCCCGCTACTCTTACTTTATGGGATCTGTCTGAGAGCCAGTTTTTTCTTGGTCCTGGATAGCAATTCTTTCCTTTTATTATAGAGTTTATTTATTGCAGATGTCCACCAGACAAGTTCACTCTTCCTTGAGGAGGAGTATTTTGTCTTGTTGGGTATTCCTGATTCCATGCAGTTATATAAATATTCATGTAGCACTTTGGTGTAGGTTTGGATATATGTGCCAGTTCCTATGGAGGGAGAGGGGGCTGTTTATACCTTTCCTCAGGAGGTTGTAATCAGCTTTGGAGAAGATTTTTGTTTGACCCTAGCTGGGGGGGGGGGGGGTCAAGGGTGATGGTGACTTCAAAAGTGACCGCTTTGTAGTTGAATCTTACCAGGAAGGATGACACTGTAGGGATGCTTCAGTGGTTACTCAAGTCCAAGATATTTTCACCTCCTGTGGGGGTGTTGACCAGCTGGTTTAAGGCATTTTCATTGAGAAAATCAAGGAATCTCTGTGCATTTGTGTTTTGGCATGAGTAGTTCTTCCAGTCTATGACTGGATACT
Source organism: Protopterus annectens (assembly GCF_019279795.1). NCBI lineage: Eukaryota > Metazoa > Chordata > Ceratodontiformes > Protopteridae > Protopterus > Protopterus annectens. The sequence goes on along the minus strand of NC_056733.1, from coordinate 1,500,499,293 downwards.
TAAAGTCACCCAGGATCAGGGTAAAGGTTGAATTTTGATATATTCGAAGAGATCCACATAGATGGAATGGGCATCTTGAGTCAAAGTTGGTGGCCTGTAGCTAGCTATCATTTGAATAGGGGTCCTGTCAATGGTTAACTCCACCTGGAGTGTCTCCTGTGTGTCATATTGTTTGACCAGCTTGGAGGTTTGTATGTCTTTTATATATATTACAACTTCACCTCCTTTTGCTATGCTGACCACAGTTTGGGGTCTGAATATGTGATAGGATTATTAACCTGTAATAGCTGGGGTGCTCTCCGCAGCTTTGAACTTCACAAATGTCAGCATCTTCCAGGATTAAGAATGCTTGCAATAAGTGCAGTTTCATGTTTAGACCCCTAGCGTTTAGCAGCATGACCTTTAATTTGCATTTGGATTTATTTTATTTATTTATTTAACATTTGTTTACTGGGAAAGTCTGACTTGGAATGAAGCCAATTTTCAGTGGATGCCTGGGAAGAAATGCTCCAGACTTATGTCTTTGTATGTGGGAGGAAACTGGAGCACCCAGTGGGAACCCACATGAATGCAGGGAGAACATACAGACTCCACACAGAAGGCACCCCAGCCAGGAATAAAACTGGAGAACTTCTTGCTGTGAGGCAACAACACTACTGCTGCACCACTGCATAGTTTTGACCTCATGGCATTGCCTAAAAAGGCAGTATGGGAAAGGCAAAAGCCTTTGCCAGGAACCTGAAGCCCAAGGGAGACAGATGCAGGCCATCTCTGGCAAAGCATTGTGGTTTGTCAATCATGTCTTCCCAGGCCGTCAGTACTGGATCCCCTTGGTATGGCACCAGAAACTAAGCCAATTGTTAAAGTCAATCATTTTATGTTTGTACTGAGGCATCATTCTGGGTGATGGTAGAATGCTGCTTAAGGCTAGTAATATACCTGCCTGGGACACATATTCAGAAAGCTCGATCATGTCTCTCTTCATATAGTCCAAGGAGGTACATCTCAAGTCATTCATGCCAACATGGACTATGACTGAGTCATAACACTAGCTGTTGTTGAGAGACTTGAGTGCATTGGCGATATGGTAGATTCTGGCACCTGACAAACAACTAACTGTGACTTTTTCCTTATCCAGCCTGGTGAGGGGCACATCTGTGTGTCTCAAAATGGAGTCTCCTATGACTAATATGTTGGGTTTATGTTTAGGTCTTAGTGGCTGTGAGACACAGGTGTGTGGACTATGTATGGTATGTGGTGTGCTGGGCAGTGGATTTCATGTGTGTTTTGCCTCTGAGGTCTCTTTTGTTTGGGTAAGTTTTTTTGAGGACCTCCACATATGTGGATGTGTGTTCTGTATGTGTGGGTGGTGTTTGAGGTGTGGTGCTTGTGTTGACAACCTTCTCAGTACCAGTTATACTGACTTGCAAGGTAGGCAGTATTGACTCTAGATTCTTAATGTAATTGTATCTCTCGCAAATTGTGTTCCTAGGTGGTAGTAGTAGAGGGTTGTCCATGTACATGAGGTAGTTGCTATACTGTCTCAGAATGCTCATATCAACCAGACTTGCAGGAGAAAGCGTAAGAAATTGTCCATCCATATTTGTCAGAAACTGAGAGAGAGAGGCCAGACTGAGCTAAGAAGGTAAAGGGTAAAGGATCTAAGAGTAGTACTAGTAGTGGTCACACAAGTGCTTCTAAGGGAAACTTGTAGCTGCAATACCCCACAAAGGGTTAAAAACAGTGCAGCTGCAGCTCTTGATGCAGCACATCTGTATCAGACTATGCTACTCAATTTAAGGGTTAAACTCACAAAAAAGCACAGATTAAACACTTGCAGACAAAAACAAAACTCAGTGTGAAAAATGCAAGTTAAACAGTAATGAAATGCAGTAAAATGCAATTAAACAGAAATGAATTCCAGTAAATAGCAACGAAATACACACAGTAATGAAATGCAGTTAATCAGTAAATTGCTTTAAAATGGTGCAAATGTGATAAAACAGTAAAAAAACCCTCAAAGTATAAGACTACCAACAGGCATTAACAAATGCGGCAAACTAAATGCAATTGAAGACCTAAGCACAAGCAAAATGAAGTAGGAAGAGGCACAGTTGTTACATATTCTACATGTCCCACTCAGACCTTCAAGAATGCTGAACTGCCTTTCTGTTCCAGCATTTCGGTACCTAGAAAAGCAATGGTCTCTAAAGGAACTCTGTCACACTATGTAATACTTTGTGCCCGGAGCAATAGTTACAGCAGTATGCCATAACAGTAAGCATCAGGTGAAGATAATATACATCCTTTATGAACTGGGAAACATTGCAATAACACAATGAGGTAAGATAAAACAAGTTTATCATCAGTTGCAGCAATATTCTCAAAAGAAATATTAAGTGAGAAAATTACATGTACTATAAGTAGACTGGTATAAGTGGTCACATAATGAGAGGATAGACAAAACAATATCAGCATACATATTTACTGGGGTGGATTGAAAAGGTACATCAAACTGTAACAAGACATCTACTATAATAAGGATGGCAAGCAATAAGGCATAAGGAAAAACTGGATTAAGCAGTTGGATAGCTATTTTAGCTGAAATTGCAAACAAGATTAAACCAGAAGTCATATGATATAAGGTAGGTGTGTATAACAAGTAGCAGTTAACAAAGAAGGAAAAGTAAAAAAATGGGGATGCAGTGAAGAAAGAAGTAGTTACGGTAAGCGATTTGTAGAAGATTGGAAACAGGAGTGCGAGGAAAGAAAAGGATCAAGAGTTAAATGTTGACTGAAATCCATTTTACTGAAATGTGTCAAAATCCAGTGGACTGGGTATAAAAGTAGGTGAGAGGGGATTGCATTGTTAATCTGTGTGATCAAGGTTGCAGAAAAGAAGAAGCTGAGGGTTCACATCCACAATTATAAAAAAAGCAAATATCTGGAGTTATTAATGAAAAGATAAAGTCTGCAGTTTGAGAGAAGGAATACTGGAGGCATAACTGATTAACCATGGCAGGAAGAGTAGGGGCTGACTTTAGAGCTAATGAGATGAGTGTGGATATTTTTCTTGAAACTGTTTTGAGTTTGAGGTTGTCGGGGAGCAAATGACATTATGTTCCAGAATTTGGCCACGTTATGAGTACAAGACTTTACCATGTGCATTTGAGGCCTTGTCCTAGTAAGCAAGGTATTGTTTTAAAGTGGGCTTCTCTTGTGGGACAGAACAACTTCATCTGTGGCATTAGTGAAGGACATTTGGATGGTTAGTGCAGAACAGAGTAGGCTACATTTATCTGGATGTATTGATGATAGCTGTGAATTTTTTTCCTATTGTTTTTTATGTAGAGAAATGCAGTGATAAGGTCTGCTAGGAAGATTGGCGGCAATTTGTTTTATTTTGTTGTAGCATCACTGTTGTCTTTGTTGTTGAGTAGTAAGAAGGTTAGTGAAGGGAAGCATAGAGTAAACTGGGTAGGAGACGAGAAATGGCTGTAGCCTTTTGGACTTGTGAGAGAGAGGTTTTGAGTCTGTATCAAACACCTAGCTTTTGATGAGCTATTTTAATACATTTGATATATGGATGGCAAATTTTAATTAACTGTCCAAGGTAAATCTGAGGAGTATGGTATTTGGGACAATATCCAGGAAAATATTGTTAGAGGAAGTAATGGGACAACTAGTATGTGTGACAGACCTGTAACTAAAATCTAGAAGTTGCAAAACTTTAGTTAAAATTTTGTAATCGTTGCTTAAAATAGATGATGGCTTCTGGTTGGTCTCCTTTTCAGTTTTATACATTTTTTTCCTTACTCTTTTCCATAAGGAATTTATAACCCCCAATGCATCAGTGTAATTATCAGCTACAAAGTTACAATATTAAAAAATCACCAGTAATTTCAACTAACAGTGTCCTAGGCTACTGGAATATAAACAATCCACTCAATTCCTGACATATTATCCTTATTTCCCTTAATGGCTTTAGTTTATCCAAAGTTATATTACCACCTTTGTATGTTATTTTTTGTTTTGAAAGCCCTATCTTTTCATACTAGTTTCTTCTTAGAAAGAAATGTATGAATTTTTAAACTTTTCTGCTAAATAACTTGTTGCTAATTCTAAGCTATAATTATTCTTCCCTATCTATACTTTCCATATACTATATTTCCCCATTTGCAAAGCAAAATACTACTACTCATCTTCTTTTGGCTTTTTCCCAGTTAGGGGTCGCCATAGAGGATCACCTGTCTGCTCATGATTGGCAGTGGAGTTTTTACAGTGTTGAGTTGCCAGCCTGGCACCCAACCTTCCATGGAAGGCACACACATGCACTCACGCCTAGGGTCAATTTAGAGTATCCAATCTACCTACAGCATGTCTTTGGGATGTGGGAGATAGCCGGAGCACCCGGAGGAAACCCACATGACCACAAGGAGGACATGCAGACTTCACACAGAAGGCACCCCCAGCCAAGGATCGAACAGAAGAACCTCTTGCTTGAGGCAGCAACGCTATACCACTGCACCACCAAGGCTGTCCTACTACTATTACTACTACTAATAATAATAATAGTAATAAGAATAATAATTATCCTCATACTGATACCTTTATTTAGTGAGAGCCCATTAACTTTATTTTCTTGAAATATTTGCTGTGCTTCTTATCTTTGTCCACTTCACCATTTAATAGTGCTATATTCCAGGTCTAATTATACGTTTTTGTATTTCTTTATTCATTGCCCAGGTGAGCTGCCTCTTCCATAACAAGGATGACATGGTGTAGGGTAAGTGTAAGAATATATTTTTTTTGATCTTAGTGCAGGCAATCAATAAATGTGTTTTTGTTAGATGACAGGAAACCAGAATACCTATAATAATCCTAAAAAGGCCATGTAGCAAGAATACAAAAAAGTCCTAATAGACTATGATCAGAAGTCAGACTTGAAACTCAAGTGCTGAAGATGTGAGAAAGAAATCTCACCACTAAACCACCTTGCTACACAGCGACTCTAATACTCATCTTCACATATATTTTTACCTTTGCTTTCTTCCATTTTTACTTATTCACTAGTTCTTATTTCAAAATGAAACATCACCCTACTTCCCTAAACACTACTAAGTGCTCTGTTTCCCTAAAAGACTATACTCAACACACTTCAGAAATTTCTGTATCCATTTTTCTCTCCTTTTCAGGTACCAAAATTATATCCTATAATCTTTCTCAGTGACCTACTTATAACACAGTGCTATAATATCTTTTAAGGCTATTTGCACTCAGTATTGGCATTTTTGGTATTTTGTAGACTTTTCATATTTCTTCCTATTTATTCCCTTTATTCTTTTATTTACAAGTTGCCCATCTGAAGGTGTGTATTTCAATAACTCTGTTTTCTCGTGAGAGCAAGTTCACTTTCTACTTCTGATAACTCATCTTTATTACTAATTGTATTTTCCTGTTCTAAAACAGTGTCTGATAAGTCTGCTTTTACAAGAATAAGTCAATTGTTATCTTCTATTTTTCTTCTAGCTCTCTAAATATATATTTAATAACCTTGACCCCAGTTTAACTCTGGAATATTTCTTTTCTTTTCTTCACTCAATATCTGATTATCTTCAGGAACATGTCCAGACCCAACACAATGTTACAAGTCTTTTTGCAATTTTCCCTTGAGTGACATATATTCCATAGTCAGAACACATATCCCTGTCCCCTCTTTTTTTCACTGTTGCAAAAAGAATTTTCAGCTGACCTGCACTGCATAGTGAACACTGCTGCTATTAACAATAATTGAGTCTCTTAATGTTTGAATTTCTCTACTATGTATGACTCAGTTTCAACTTCCCATCTATAAGCCAAGTTTGTCTTTAGGGTTGCCACTTTTTTAAATGCCCAAAGTGGGACATTTTTGGTGCAAACATCAGATTTTGCAGGGCAAGACATACCCACTTCCAGTACAAAGGACAGAACTTTACTTTTTGGCCTACGCAAAAGCTTTTTCTTGTAGCATTTTACTTGCTTATTCTGTTTTTTATCACATTTACGTGTTTCAGATACAGAATAACTGTTTTATGCAACTATTACATAAAATATTGGAAATATGTTTGTCTTAAAATCTCAGGACGTTTGCCTTTTTTTTGATTTCTTTGCAGGACACAACTGCCAAAAGAGGGACTGTCCCTCACAAAGTGGGACAGGTGGTAACCCTATTTGTCTTTATTGTCTATAAACTGAATTTACTGCTGTATATAATCAGAGCTGGATCATGGTCAAATGGGGCCCCTAAGAAGGGTAATAAATTGGGCCTACCTGGCAGACCCCCTGCAGCAGCACCCCCTCCTCCTGCAGATCCCTGCCGACAGTAGCATCTCCCCCACTTGGCTAATTCTACCCAGTTACCATAAATAATGTTAGCGTGGACACCATTTTTATCTTTACGTCTACAATAATAGGATATATGATTTGGTATACTGGTTAAGGTCTTTACCTCACAGATACATGATACAGGATTTAATTCTGACTTCTGGTTATTGGCTAGCCTTGTAAAAGTCTGCAGATTATTAGCCTAGTATTAAAATATGATTACATATATTTGCAACAATACAAACTAACAATGAAAACAGGCTTAACATGAACAATAGTAAACTTCTTTCCCCTTGAAACTGACATTCATTGAAACTGTATTGAAACCCACATTCACAGAAAATACATCTGGCCAGTGGCAGATTGTTTGCCTTTCAGCTATTTTTAAACCATGGCCTCCTTGCACACATTTTTAGGACCATGCGTAGATGGATGGATGTGTTCTTTAATTTACCTACCTGACTGTATTAAATTATGTATCTTGTATAATACAGTACCACTTGTAAGAATGTGTTTTTTAATTTGTAGTTTGAACATTTTTTTTCTGTAAGCAATGGAACAAAATGTATAAACCAATAAGTCAATATGCATAATCTCAGCAGAAGTAAAGTTCATCAGAATAATTCCACATTAAAGAGAACTATAACTAATGAAGACATTGCTGCTGGCAAACAACGTTGCATTTTAGTGTTTCATCTACAAATTCAGTACCTGTTGCCCCTGAAGAATAAATTACCAATGTTAAATTAATGAAAGCAAAAAAACAAACAAAAAAGATTGGTGTGCTTGTAATATTGCAATAGGGAATGGCTGGCAAACCAGCAAAACATTCATAGATATTAGGCATCTCATCCAAAGGAAGACACACTCAAGAGTGCAGTACCTCCATCCCCCCTTATGTTGCACAGTAGTGTCAGCAATCAGTCTGTTGTAGGAAGAGAACCCAAAACCTTCTGCACCAGAAGCAAAAGAGATGCCTGTTGCGCCACTGATACTGACCAACACAGACTTGAAACTCTACACATGACATTGAAAGACTGTAATCCTCAGTGATTAACAAAAAAAAAAAAAAAAAAAAAAAAAAGAAAGAAAAAAAAATACAAATAAAGGAGACCTGGCAGTTGGTGTAGAGAGTAAAAGCACTTGATGTCCCTTAATTATTAAGGTTCAAGGTTTGACTATGAGCAGGGTCAGTAAATTAGATAGTGCTCCTAACTAGGTCATTACACACACACACACACACACACACACACACACACACACACACACACACACACACATGCGCACACACACACACACACACACACACACACACACACACACACACACACACACACACACACACACACACACCCTTCACCATTTCCTCTAAGGGATATAGAAGCTAAGCATTCACCAGAATATGCTGCATACATCCATCTGTATCTCCCCCACCCCAGCTTCTTCTACTTAAGTTTCCTGTAGGGGAGCTGGCAACTTCACTAGGTAAGAAAGCTCTCCTCCAGCTTCTACCACTTAAATCTCCTGCAAGGGAGCTAGCAACATCCTTCATCTAAACCCACTCAGGATTTGATGACATTATGACAATGTAAGGAAGTTCCCTGATGGGGTCCTAATGCTTGTTGTGTTTACCGAAGGATACCCGCAAGGTTTTTTACCTAGCAAAATATTTTTATAGAAATGATGGGGCCCCCAGCCAAAGTGTGCCCCAGGAAGCTGCCTAAGTCACCTAGTGCTGGATCCAGTTCTACATATAGTCTTTCACTCATTTTTAACTGAAGGTTGATCCAAAAAATATTTCTGACAATTTGAATGGTTTATTCTCAGTATATGAAAATAATATAAACAGAAATTCTTCTCATTTTAACATTTTCAAATGCTTCACAAATATTTCTCAATGCCAACCAGATTTCCAGACCAGTTTTGTGTATAGATTGTTGTTGTGTCTTTCGGCTTTTCCCGGTTAGGGGTCGCCTGAGTGGAACTCCAGTCCACTAATGATTGGCAGCAGATTTTTACGTGCTGAGTTGCCAGCTCTGATGCACAACCTTCAACGAAGGTACGGCCATTCACACATATCTCCACACAGAAGACGCTCATAAAGCCAAATGTGCCAGAATGTGTATCTGAGGAGCTCACATTCAAAATGCTGACTCATAGAGCTCCAAAGCATGTATCCTTCCATGGTTTCCATCAATATGTAATAGCATAAGAGAGACTAAAAATCCCCATCATTCCAGCTGTTTTACAGTTTTCCTCCCTGTCAAAAAAGGAACACAAAACGAGTAGCTGAACACTCCCAAGGGTTATTTATTTGACAAATAAATGTGAGCCAAGTACAGAACCAAGCTTTCGGTGAGCTCGATGTCCCACCTTCTTCAGACAACATACACAAGCCAACAATCATAGTTTAAATACTACATTGTTAATTGATTAATAAATCAATTAATTTAATAGAAGTCAATAATGCAAGCCTCAATCAAATTAACAAATTTTCCTTTTGTGTAAGGCTGTGCAGTATTATAAATCCTAAATAAACTTCCTATATAACTAATCACAACACTCCATCTATTAGACAACAATTTAAAATTAAAAATTTAAATTGTATATAAAATGCACAAGTCAATTTTATTTTATTTATTCCATAAGTATGTTCTATGTTACACAATCCTTGATGTTAATTAAACATAAAAATGTGTGCAGTTGTAAAATACATATATATGTATATATGTATATATATATCCCTCTATTTATGTAATTAAAATATATATGTAAAAAATATGTATAGGTATGTAAAAAATCTATATATATAGATAAATCAATATATATATATATGAAATGTGTACGTATGTATAAACAGTGTGTATATATATATATGGAATACCATGTACTGCTTTGTTGTTAAAAATACTAAAAACAAATGCACACATTCAAAAAATACTTGTAACATGGATTGAATATTAAATGTGTTTATATAAATGCAATATTTAATAACAATATTTAATAATGCAATATTTAATAAAAAAATCAATAAAATTGACCAATTAAAATTATATAAGTGGGTCACTCACTACCTATTTCAAAGCAACATTTCAGTGCACAATGTTTTTTCTGTTACCACAATCACAAAAATTTAATAAAAATTTAATAAAAATTTAATAAAAAGTTTAATCAAGCCAACCACTCATCTGTTATTAGACAATAATTTCAAAACGGGAGCCACCGAAACGTATTCATTTAAGCCTGGATTAACATATGCCCATGTTCTTAACTGCCAATACAATTCTTTTACTTCAAGGTGGGTCTGCCAGGGGCCACTCAAGTTGTTACTAAGTGACTTGCCCAAACCCATAAATTTAAAACAATGCCCTGGACTGGCACAAATATGCCTAGCCAGGGCATTGTTACCATCTTGTTTAGATATGGCGTAAACGTGCTCATACATCCGCTGCTTAAATTTTCTTTTCGTTTTTCCGATATAGAAAGCAGGGCATTTTTGGCATAAAGCCACGTAAACAACTCCAATAGATTCACAATTAAACCTCTCCGTTATTTTGTATACAGTGTCCCTAATCTTGACCTTTGAATCAGTCAGGACATACTTGCACTGGTTGCAAGAACCACATTTCATTGTTCCAACATGACATTGAGTCAGACACTTCGGTTTTAATTCAAGCAGACTTTTTAAGTTCTGCCCCCTTCTAAAAGTAATTCTTGGAATCTCCCCTAGTCTTTGCATCAAGAATGTATCTTCATTAATAAGTGCCCAACATTTGTTTAGTACCTTTCTAATTTCAAAATGGTCAGTAGAATATGTGCAAAAAAATCTCAAGTCAGATTCATACACATGAACACTAACTGAGCTTGATGCAATTTGAAATGGGGGAGAAGAAGAAGAAGGAGGAAGAGGACCATCGGCGTTAACCAACCTTATGGTTTCAGTACATAGTATAGGTTTGTAAAGCCCAGCTCTTCTTTTTGTAATAACCTCTGCCTTAATGTCATTTAATAAAAACTCAGGATACCCTCTATTAGTAAACATACTACTTAAAAAATCACATTCGTGCAAAAAATCTTCAAAGTCTGAGACCATCCTGGCTGCCCTGACCAACTGGCCTTTAACTATAGCTTTCTTTTGGTAGCCAGGATGGGAACTTGTAAAATGCAGGAATGCATTAGAGTAAGTAGGCTTACGGTAGATAAAACTCTTATACTTAGATTTCAGACAATCCTTCTTGATAAGGATATCAAGAAAACTAATAGAGGATTCCTGCAAGTTAAATGTGAACTCTAGAAAAGGTGTCATCTTAGTAAGTGAATCTAAGAAGTTCGGTATAAGGGAGGGAGAGGCCTTCCAGATAAAAAACATGTCATCCTGGTACCTAGTGTACCAGGTGACAGAAGACTGAAAACATGGGTTTTTAAATAGGAAGTTCTTTTCCCAATAGGCTAAGACGCCATTGGCGAAGCTCCCGCCACAGGGTGATCCCATTGCCACCCCTGATTTCTGAAGATAGATGCTGTTATTAAAAGACATAAAGTTGTTACTTAGTACTATTTCAAGCAGAGTCTCGACAACGTAGATTACTTTGTCGTCCACTTCCTTTTCAAATAAGAATTCTCGTATCCATTGGATACCTAATGTCTGCGGTATGACTGTGTACAAGTCTTTTATGTCCACAGTCAGAAACCAGGAGTCAGCCTGAAATGGGATTTTGTTCAATTCGTTGAGAAAACTCCAGGAGTCCTTACAAATGTGGACCTCCTGAGATATTAAAGGTCTTAAAATGCTATCACCATATTTAGCACAGGGGATAGTAATGGAACCACGACCATCAACTATAGGACGGAATGGTGGATGTTCCAAGGACTTGTGAGTTTTTGGAATGCCGAATAACACCGGCAGTCTAGGGGCTACAACATTTAAATAGTGGTACAAATTGAGGTCAACCAAGTTCTCCAAAAACAGGTCTTCTATTAACCCCCTTATTTTTGCATAAGCAATATTGACTTCATTAATACTAGCGACTTGGTACCTGTCGGTATCCAGTAATGAATTCATATTTTGAATATACACACATTTGTCCATAAAAACCAAACCACCCCCCTTGTCAGGCTTCATAACTCTGATGTTACAACTTTTCAACAAATCCATAAACTGTTTTCCCTCTCTTGTAATATTAAAGTGCCTTTTACTAGGGGGGTGGTTAGTTTTAAGGGCTCTAAAGTCGTATTCACACATTTTTTCAAATAGACAAAGTGTGTCATGTAACGGGGGGTTGTATACACTGGGTACTCTTAATATGTTTGACTGAGAGGTACTGTCACCCATCAAAATTTTTAGATTGAGTTTCCTCACAAAGAGTTTTAGGTCAATCAACAATCTGACTAAATCAAATGACCTGTCAGGAACAAAGGATAGTCCCTTAGAAAAAAACTCTACCATGTCAACATCAATATTAAAGGAAGTATAATTGTAAATTTTAAAGTCTCCCATTAAATCCGTGAGGACCTTTAATTCGGAGAACTGGTCAATCATCTCCTGCGTTGACCTTTCCGGTTTGGGCAAGTCACTTAGTAACAACTTGAGTGGCCCCTGGCAGACCCACCTTGAAGTAAAAGAATTGTATTGGCAGTTAAGAACATGGGCATATGTTAATCCAGGCTTAAATGAATACGTTTCGGTGGCTCCCGTTTTGAAATTATTGTCTAATAACAGATGAGTGGTTGGCTTGATTAAACTTTTTATTAAATTTTTATTAAATTTTTATTAAATTTTTGTGATTGTGGTAACAGAAAAAACATTGTGCACTGAAATGTTGCTTTGAAATAGGTAGTGAGTGACCCACTTATATAATTTTAATTGGTCAATTTTATTGATTTTTTTATTAAATATTGCATTATTAAATATTGTTATTAAATATTGCATTTATATAAACACATTTAATATTCAATCCATGTTACAAGTATTTTTTGAATGTGTGCATTTGTTTTTAGTATTTTTAACAACAAAGCAGTACATGGTATTCCATATATATATATACACACTGTTTATACATACGTACACATTTCATATATATATATTGATTTATCTATGTATATATAGATTTTTTACATACCTATACATATTTTTTACATATATATTTTAATTACATAAATAGAGGGATATATATATACATATATACATATATACATATATATGTATTTTACAACTGCACACATTTTTATGTTTAATTAACATCAAGGATTGTGTAACATAGAACATACTTATGGAATAAATAAAATAAAATTGACTTGTGCATTTTATATACAATTTAAATTTTTAATTTTAAATTGTTGTCTAATAGATGGAGTGTTGTGATTAGTTATATAGGAAGTTTATTTAGGATTTATAATACTGCACAGCCTTACACAAAAGGAAAATTTGTTAATTTGATTGAGGCTTGCATTATTGACTTCTATTAAATTAATTGATTTATTAATCAATTAACAATGTAGTATTTAAACTATGATTGTTGGCTTGTGTATGTTGTCTGAAGAAGGTGGGACATCGAGCTCACCGAAAGCTTGGTTCTGTACTTGGCTCACGTTTATTTGTCAAATAAATAACCCTTGGGAGTGTTCAGCTACTCGTTTTGTGTTCCTTTTCTGAGTTTGTGGATTTAAGGCACGTGTTGAGCAGTTTCCTCCCTGTCAACACTTCTACAGTTGCCCTAAAGTGGGTACTACCTGAACAGATCCAGTTCAAGAGAAGACTCAGTTCCTAGTTTAATAACAGAATTTTCTAGGGAAGCTTTATCAGCTCTGCAGTCTTCTTCACAATGATGTTTGTATAACTGGGCTGTCAAGTTTCAGGAGTCACTGTGGATGCAGCAACTGATGATGGACACTATCAAAAAAATAAAAATTCAGACACTTCTAGAGTTACAGTGACCATCACTGCCTAAACTGGGTGCTAAAAAATCTATCTTCATGGTCCATAATCACTCAAATCTCCTGCATGGATTCTGCCATATCATATTTCACAATTATCAGATCTAACACCACCCACTATTGGAGAAGTCAGTGTGTTGCTGACTAAATAAACAGCATCTAGCAAAAAAAAAAAAGTTATATTTCAATAACATTAAGCATATGCTCTGACTAGTCAAGTTACTATGCTTATTAAAAAAATTAAATGAGTTTGTTGTGTGGTTACTGGAAAAGAGAGTTAGGAGGAGTTTTCAGCAAAGAGAGGTACTGCAAAACAAGTCTCTATTGTGGATATTCTTTCTTCACTGTTCATGTGCCTGAAAGGAAGTCAGCCAGTTAGGGGAGTGAAGAAACAAGAATTCAGGAGAAATGGAGCAGAAACCAAATGAGAGAAGGGAAGGAATAGAGACATTGTACCTAATCAGGATCACTTTTAAGGTAAGAGCAAGCATAAGTGATTGACAGATGAGCAAGGGAGAAGGGAAACTTCAAGGATAGGGAGGTAAGATTGATATGTAATGTTATAAGAAAATGTTCTGTAATGACTAAAAATAAGGGAAACACACAGCTCCCTTTGCTAGTTCTGCAACATTTAGCTTCATGTAAAGAAAAAAATGTCATCTATTCCACAATATCAACAGAGAAAGGGAATGGGATAGGATTAAGATAAAATCAGCATCTCAAAAGATAGTACATTTGCAGGACATGGTACTTATTGATAAAGACGATCAACAGAGCACTGGATATGTTGGTAAATAGGGCATAGGAGCAAGCTAATAATGGTGCCCTGAGTGGGTTTTGATTCGCAAGCCAGGGCAAGACTTGGGACTGGCCCAAAAATGTAATCTTGAGAAGGAGTCTCATGACCCACAAAAGGATGCATTGTACCTTAGAAATAAAGTCCATATGGAAATATAAGACAAAGATAAATCCAGACAAACCAACAAGAGACCATCTTGGAATTTGATGACAGACATGCTAAAGGGTCACAAAGGAAAAGTGCCTGAAAGGTACATAATACAGTGCTGAATTCATATAATGAAAAGAATAATAAAGAAATAAAGAGTAATGGATGATTCACTGAAATATAAATCAAAATCCTGTAACTCTTACTACGAATAAAGTAATAATCCAAACTAAAACTAGTCATCTCCCCCCAACCCTGTATTGGTTCTCTAATTGCCTCACAAAAGACGACGGTTTACCATGTGGCAGCACTCTTTTTCTCCATTCCTTAATACAACCACAGGTGTTCCCCAATGCTCCATACTAGGGCCTATTCTTTTCAATACGTTTATCAACAACTTCCACTCCACTCTTAGTCAAGGTGCTATAATACTATATGCAGATTATTCACCCATCATCTGCACTGCCAGTGCCACATCTGAACTTCAGCAAATTACAGAAAACACCTTTACATCTACTGAAACCTGGATGACTAGCATCCATCTTGTCCTCAACCCCAACAAAACCAAACTCATTTTGTATATCCCTAGGAAATCCACTCCCTCTAAACAAGACTGAATTCACTATACACTTTCAAAATAAAACCATTGTTGAGGTTGTATCCCATACAAAGCTACTAGGTGTTATTCTATATGAAAACCTAAAATTTGACCTGCATGTGCACAATAATATCAAAAAAACACATCAAAAATCGGGTATCCTCTGCAGATATAAACACTTCCTTAACTACTCCACAAAACAAACCCTTGCCTCAGCCTTTCTTCTACCTTCTCTCTTATATAATGCAGCTCTCCTGACCAATATCCAGGCTTCTCTGAAATCCAAGTTGAGACCTGTTACAATAAAATTGCCAAGTTCATAATTAATGCAAAATATTCCTCCCATCACTGTTCCTCCCTACACTTAACTGTCTCAAACTCAAACATTACCTTACATGCTTTCAACTAACTACAGAAATATAATATAGCAGGAGACAATTGTTTACAGTGCTAAACCACACCAACTCCAAAATAAAATGTAAGACACTGTAGAGGTGCAGGAGCGAAGGACCACTAACAAAGAAAATTCAAATAAAACTTTTATTGTATCACAAAAAATAAAAACATTAAACACTTTACTTAATCACTGTGTTTTTTTGTCCCAAACATTAGGACTTCATCAGATAACTGTACTTCCATTACCACCCCCTTAAATATCTCCATAAATAAACCAGTGAATTCATTAAAACAATCAAATGTGATAAAATAATTAGTAAGAATGCCCAGAAAGTCTACCTTCTTCTATTCTAGGTTCTGAATTATCTAAATAACAGATCTATTACTTTTTTAATGCATGTACGCACACACACACACACACACACACACACACACACACACACACACACACACATATATATATATATATATATATATATATATATATATATATATATATATATATATATATATATATATATATACACACACACACACCCACACACACACACACACACACACACACACACACACACACACACACACACACACACACACACACACACCTCACCATTTCCTCTAAGGGATATAGAAACGAAGCACTCACCAGAATGTGCTGCATACATCCATCTGCATCTTCCCCCCTCCAACTTCTTCTACTTAGTTTTCTGTATGCGAGCTGGCAACGTAACAAGCTAAGATAGCTCTACTCCAGCTACTGCTACTTAAATCTCCTGCAAGGGAGCTAGCAACATCCTTCACCTAAACCCACACAGGATTTGATGGCATTATGACAATATAAGGAAGTTCCCTCATGGGGTCCTAATGCTTGTTGTATTTACCGAAGGATACCCACATGTTTTTTTACCTACCAAAATATAGTATTTTTATAGAAATGATGGTGCCCCCAGCCATCATGTGCATTAGGAAGCTGCCTATATCACCTAGTGCTGGATACAGCTCTACATAGTCTTTCACTCATTTTTAACTGCAGGTTGATACAAAAAATATTTCTGACAATTTGAATGGTTTATTTCCGTTATATGAAAATAATATAAACAAATTCTTCTAATTTTTAACATTTTCAAATGCTTCACAAATATTTCTCAATGCCAGCCAGATTTCCAGACCAGTTTTGTGTATAGATTGTAAAGCCAAATGTGCCAGAATGTGTATCTGAGGAGCTCACATTCAAAATGCTGACTCAGAGCACCAAAGCATGCATCCTTCCATGGTCTCCATCAGTATGTAATAGCATAAGAGAGACTAAAAATCCCCATCATTCCAGATGTTTTACAGTTTTCCTCCCTGTCACCACTTCTACAGTTGTCCTAAAGTGGGTACTACCTGAACAGATCAAAAGCATGTCATCTATTCCACAATATTAGCAGAGAAAGGGAATGGGATAGGATTAAGATAAAAAAAAATCATCATCTCAAAAGATAGTACATTTGCAGGACATGGTACTTATTGATAAAGACGATCAACTGAGCACTGGATATGTTGGTAAATAGGGCATAGGAACAAGCTAATAATGATGCCCTGAGTGGGTTTTTATTCGCAAGCCAGGACAAAAATTGGGACTGGCCCAAAAATTTAATCTCGAGAAGGAGTGTCATGACCCACAAAAGGATGCACTGTACCTTAGAAGTAGAGTCCATATGGAAATAAAAGACTGAAAGATAAATCCATACAAACCAACAAGAGACTATCTTGGAATTTATTGGCAGACATGGTAAAGGGTCACAAAGGAAAAGTGCCTGAAAGGTACATAATACAGTGCTGAATTCATATAATGAAAAGAATAATAAAGAAATAAAGAATAATGGATGATTCACTGAAATATAAATCAAAATCCTGTAACTCTTACTAAGAATAAAGCAATAATCCAAACTAAAACCAGGCATCTCCCCTCAACCCTATATTGGTTCTCTAATTACCTCATAAATAGACAACAATGTATCAAGTGGAAGCACTCTTTTTCTCCATTCCTTAATACAACCACAGGTGTTCCCCAATGCTCCATACTAGGGCCTATTCTTTTCAATACGTTTATCAACAACTTCCACTCCACTCTTAGTCAAGGTGCTATAATACTACATGCAGATTATTCACCCATCATCTGCACTGTCAGCTCCACATCTGAACTTCAGCAAATTACAGAAAACGCCTTTACATCTACTGAAACCTGGATGACTAGCATCCATCTTGTCCTCAACCCCAACAAAACCAAACTCCTTTTATATATCACTGTTTTAATGCATACAAACACACACACACACACACACACACACATCTATCTATCTATCTATATCTATATATATATATATATATATATATATATATATATATATATATATATATATCATTTCACACTATAAAAAGTTGAACCAATAAACTTGAATTATAACTGATAAATACTAAAACAGTTAAGCTTAAACATAATAAATATAGTAAATAATTATAACAAATATATTAAAACATCCTAAATGCTTTACTACTCTACAGTGGGAAACCCAAAAAATACATCTTGTCTAACATAAAATGTATAATACTAAAATATGTAAATGATGTAAAAAATACAAAAAAGTTAACAATGTGTTGACCAAGAAAAGCAAAGAAACAATGAAAGTACCACCATCATATTTTATAGATCAACATGCAAATAAATTCTGTGTTGAAGCATACATTAGAAGTAAAAGTAAAGGATAATAAAATGTTTTCCTTTTCTTATGCCTTTATAACCTAGCTGTTCTCAACTTCAGCACTGGTACCAGGGAAATACTTTTATTAAGACCAGGGGCCACATTGCCAGTAAATTTCCCAATACTCTATTTTTTCCCAAAACCCTCCTCCAACATCCCATGGTACAATTCAAGCCCAAAAAAGGAATGCTTAGCTCCCTTACAACTCAAGGTGTGTTTGTAGAGGGCGTTATTAAAGTTCTTACTTTTGATGTCATAGTAATGTTCATATATTCTGTGTTTTAAGGCACTTTCAGTTTTTCCTATGTAAAAGCCCTACATACCACACAGGTAGCCAAATATACAACCCTTTTACTATCACAATTACTATAGCTTTTAGACTGTATTAGCCTATCTCTACTAGGACAATAAATATCACTTATGATATAAATAAAACTACACTTGGTACACTTACCACCCTTAAAATTTCCTACCTTCCCTGCTCTTTTCCCCTGGTCAACACTTTTGTAATTTTCCAATATATTTTTAATACTTGGGCCCTTTTTAAAAATGATTTTATTCAGTCCTTTAAATACTTTATGTATGTAAGAAAACTTCTAAATAACTCCCAATAGGTGTTGATAGTACTTTTTATAATATTAGCATTTTGTTATAATTCATTAAAGCAGCTCCATTGTATTCTGGACAGCACGGTGCAGTGGTGCAGTGGTAGCATTGTCACCTCACAGCAAATGGTTCTCTGATTTGATTCTTGGCTGGGGTGCACTCTGTGTGAAGTCTGCATGTCCTCCCTGTGTTCATGTGGGTTTTCTCCATGTACTCCAGTTTCCTCCCATGGTACAAAGACATGTGTCTGGAGTGTTTCTTCCCAGGCCTCCACTGAAAATTTGTTTTGTTCCAAGTTGGACTTTCCCCATAAACAAATGTTAAATAAATAATTCTGCACCCTCTTCTTTTAAATCCTGGGACCTAATCTCTCCATTATTGTTTCTCCCCCCAACCTCTTTATTAACTATTTCTAGTATAGGGAAATATTGATTCTTTCTAGCCTTTTTGACTTCCTTCATTACCTCATCAATTAATTTACCAGGATATTTTTTATCTATGAACATATCCTTTTTCCTCATATTCAAGACGAAAATCCTCTTCTTCTGGGGTCATCCTACAGGCTATTATCAATTGACCGTTTAGGATACTCCTTATTTTTTTATACAGGTACGCACTTGTAAAATACAGGTAGGAATTGGAAAATGTTTCTTTTCTATGAATGGTGGACTTAAATTGTTGTATTCCTCTACAGTATGAATAGTCACATCTAAGCAGTTAACCTTTGATCTATCTATCTTATAAGTAAACCCTAGAAGCTCAGAAGTTCGTTCAATATACTCCAAAATCTCCATCAATTTATGTTCTGTATCATTCCAAAATATAAAAATGTCATCCAAAAATCTCTTGTCTATATTCCAATATTGTACATAATGGGAACTGAATATGTATTTACTCTCCCATACATATAAAATTGTATTGGCATAGCTGGGAGCACAACTGGCTCCCATAGTTACTCCACTAATTTGCTTAAAAAATCCCCCCTCAAAGAAAATGAAATTATTTTGGAGTACTATTTCCATTAATTCTAAAAGAACTCTAAAGTCCCTAAAGTTAAATGTATCCTTCTCCACCATGGCCTATGCAAGCCATTTTAAACCTAGACTGTATAGAGTAACAGAAAAAATCTATAATGTTGATAGTAACAAAAATAATATTTGTATTGAAATATTCATTTTCCACCATCTTTAGGAAATCCAATGAATCTTTAAGAAATTATTTCTGTTGTGTCCTTATTTTCTTTAATTTTATATCTAAGTATTTTGCTATTGGATGTGTTTTCAGCTACACTGAGCCTTAAAAGAGGGTCCTCAGTGCATTTATGCACTTTCAGGATTCTGAATATTGATGGTATAATAGGTTTCTCCATTTTTAAAAAGTTGTAGGTATCAATATCAATTAAGTCATCCATCAACATATCACTCAAAGCACAATCTATTTTAGTGTAAGCAATATGAATTTCATTCATGTAGATTCTTTCATACTTACTAGTGTCTCCTAAGATGTTGATAATCTTACCTACATAAATAATGCTATCCATTAAAACTGTCCCTCGCCCTTTGTCTGGCCTCATTACTCTAATATTGTTATTATTACTTAATTTATATAATAGTTCTCTTTCTTCACTAGGGAGGTTGGACCCCACCATATTCATATCCAGAATCTTTCTTAGTTCTTTCTCCACTAATACCTCAACGTTTTTTAATTGAGGATGAAGGGGGGTCTAGGTACTTTTTCTTTTTAGGATCACATTGGATTTCTTTAATTTGTCTATCTTAGAGAAAATTATTTCCAAGTTCTTTTTTCTAGTGAGCATTTTGAGATCTGTAATTACCTTATTTATATAATTTCTCTTACTTGGCACAAATCTAAAACCTTTCATAAAAAGATTAAAATATTTACTGTCCAAACTAACACTAGTATAATTAAAGATGTTATAACTTATATAAGAATAAGTGTGGCTGTTTGTCTTGTTAAGTTCCTCATCTTGTTTGTTAAAATGCATTTCTATCCTACCATTTTCCTTCTCTTCAGGGGATACTCTTGTTACTTTCATCCTCTTTTGAAATTCTGTTGGTAATAATTCACATAATGTTTTTATTCACTCTGACCTTTTTGAAGGGGGCTACTCTAAAGGGTTGTTTAACCCTAACTCTCCATTATCTAAGTTGTCTCGACCCTCAGATAACTCATAGTCATTGCAATTTCTTGTACATATCATCCCATGCTTCCTGTCCCATTGTTTTGACTCCCTTTAACTTCATATAAATAATAATCATCTTTATGAGCAAAAAATTGGTTGCCACTGAATTGTCTTGGTTTTGGATAGTTTCTTTCTTCCTTATATTCTACTGTGTCTCTTTAAAATTTCTTACTTTTCCTTCTGACTAAATGTATTATCTTTTCATCTAACTTTTTCCTAATGTTAAAATATTTATTCTTTCCTTCCTCTATAGTGAATGGTAAATTGTTGATAATCTCATTATTTACTTTATCAATTTGTTTATGAATCATATCCATCTCTACCTAATTATTTTTAATAATTACCTTCATGATAGCAAAACTACACTGATAAAAAATATTCAGAAATTCTGTGTGGAAGGCTGACACTTCAATAACATTGTTTGGGTATTTACAGACATTTTGGAACAATTTTTGCATTCAGACATTCTTTTAAATAAAAAATGTCAATCTTCAAAGACTTATATTTCAACATTAAATCATATATATTATCAATATTCTTCTAATAAGA
>NC_056733.1:1500158035-1500177455 GCF_019279795.1 Protopterus annectens | reverse complement strand
GGTGGCCTTTCTAAGCCTATCCCAATTTTCCGGAAAGAATAATGATGACCTGTATAGAAAATGAACATTGAAGGCCAGGCATTTATAAGCTACATCTGTCCTTAAGGGACATGAGTGCCAGGTCAGGTGAAATGTCCTGTTCCCCATCCACTGGTCTAGGTTGCACTTAAATTGGGTAATAGATGAATTCAGCTTCATGGGGATGGGACACATATCTGCCTCTCCAGCATTTTCTAGTTAAGTCACCAAAAGATGTTCAGGTTTTTAGACCTTGTATTTCTGCTAATGTTTTACTTATGACTATGCAGGAGATTCATAAGTGTGGGGTTTGCAGTTGCCTTCTAAGCCAGACATAGATTGCCCCTCAGCAATCTATAGCAGACTGAGTAGAGAGAAAGGGCTTCTAGGTGCTTTGTATAAGACAGGTTTGTTACTCCTTGTATTTTTTTTTTTTTGTAAGGAACCTCTGTGGTCACTCTAGTTGCTGCATATGCTTGGTCAGGTGCATACCGAAGGGAGCACTGTACTTTAAGATTGGTCAGATAAAGGCAGAGTAGAGTGGGATTATGACCTCTTTGGACCTATATGCCATATCCTTACTTATAAGTTGTGCAACATAAAAGGATTTCCTCATCACTGTGGCCATACAGTAGTCGATGATAAGGCTACTGATTATGTGCATACCCAGATCCCTCACCACTGTGTCAACTCTTAAGGGCATATTATCAAAGCCAGGATGGCTGACTTTCCAAAAGGTACAATTATGCATTCCCTAGCATTGAGTTTAAGACCATGGCTTTGGCACCATTTGTTAGTCAGAGATAGGCCTTCTTGAAGAATCCTAGTGTCTGCAGGGAGTCAGTGATAACCCCCAGCTTGCAATTATCTGCAAGCTTAGTCAGTCATACACCTTCAGTGTTTGCTTCCACTTCAGAGAAATATATGTCAAAAAGGAGTAGGCCCAGTACCAAGCCCAGGGGGGACTATGCTAGTGACTGGCCTCTTGCTAGAGTTGTCTCCACCTATTTTGACCTCTTTGGTTCTATCAGTGAGCCAGCTGACTATCCATTGGGTGATAAAAGGGTTTATACCTAATCTAATGAGCTTATCTATAATGCCTGAGTGGGGCGTTGTAACTTAAGCCTTGGTCAGGTCAAGGTAAGCTGTGTGTGCAGTCTTGCCATCATCCATTGCTTTGGTGACCCTCCCAAAGAAGTCCATCAGTTTTAATAGTCATGACCTTCCTTTAACAAAGCCAAACTATGAACGGTCCAGCATTTGCAGATTACCAATGTCCTCATTTATCATGTCCAAGATGATTCTTTCCATGGTTTCACATATGAAGTTGGTCAATATTATGGGCCTGTAGTTACCCAGGCCAATGGTTGGACCTCTTTTGTGCAGCGGAATGACTGTAGCCATCTTCCATTCCTTGGCACAAAACTTGACTGTAGGCTCCAGTTGAAAAGTGGTTCAAGTGGACCAAAGAGGCCATCTTTTATGCTATCTAGTAAGCATCCCAAGATGTTATCTGGGCCCATTAATGCAGTACTTTTAGCCTTGGGCAGTGCTTGATTACCTGTAGAATGCGATGTATCCTTTAGAATATCAGTGGAGGAATAGTGGGAGAAATTTGAGCTGAACCTCTCAGTCAAAAGTTGGCAATGGCCTCTGGTTCAGAGTGGGTAATGCCACTTAAAATAAGTTCTGGGCATTGATGTGTATTTCCCTTGAGGTTATGGACATAGCAGCTGTAGAAAACATTGTGGCTGTTCTTTCCCTGAGAAGCTATATTTTCTTCAAATGTAGCCTTTGAGGTGTTCCTTAACCCTCTTAGCTGCCTGTTTAGATTGGCCAGGTTTTTTTCTTTTATTATGTTGAGTATTGCTCCTCCTATGCTTGGCAACATTTTTTTTCTTTTGTCGTATAACTGATTGATATTATGATTCCATCAGCATGGCTTCTTTTTTGAGCTTATGATATTCTTAATATGAGTGGGCATAGCTTGCTATACACAGCTATCAATATGGTTGTAGAGGGATTTTGTAAATAGCTCAGCATATGCTATGGTGTTAACCAGGTTTGGGGGGGGGGGCTTGGAATTTAGCCAAGGTGTCAGTTAGTAGAGAGAAGTTAGATTTGGAATAGTTCCTTAAGGTTTTTGATTTTGCTGGGTTCCAAGATTTAATTTTTATTTCAAGAAATACTGCCTTATTGTCAGATCTGACAAGCAAGAACATTACATTGGGTGAGGGCATCCTTCCCTGATGTTTGTGAGTACAGGGTCAATGATGTTTGCACTCATGATAGAAGAATAGACCAACTGTCCCATGATGTTGTTATTACTGAAGTTTAGGACTCTCTGGGTTTGTGCATTAGAAGTGGTGTAGGAAACAGTCTATAGAGTAGTATTTTGATCCCCAAAGATAATTGTATTGTGTTGAATGGTGAGGGACTCTAGTACATTGAGATAGGCAGTATGGGTTTCCTGGGACATGGAGAGGACCTATAGGTTGCAAGGATATGGTATGAGATCCTGTTTATAGTCAGTTGCACAGCTATGTGTTCCATCGGGTCATATACTTTAGCTAGTGTGGGTAATACAGACTGAGACTCCTCCACCTTTAGTTTCCTGCTGTGCAGTAAAAAGTCTAAAAGTCTAAAAGGCACATGGCTTTACACTATGTCTCCATTATTATACAGATGTCTGCACTCTCCAGGGAAAGGAAGGCTTGCAGGGAGTGACATGTCTAGTTAAGACTTCTAGCATTGTGCAGTAACACCTTCAGATATTCCTTTGTAGGTTCAGTTAAGTCAGGATCAGATTGGCATTGCCTAAAAAAAGGCACTGTTGGTGGGGTGGAAAATGTCTTTGCTAATATCCAAAACCCTGAAGGAGATAAGTGCAGACCTTCCCTGGAAAAGCAGTGTGGTCTGTCAACCATGTCCTCCCAAGCCATTAAATATTATACCCCTTGGACTGACAACAGAACCTAAGCCAATTGTTAAAATCAATAATTTGTGTTTGTCACATGCCATCGTCCCTGGGGAAGGTAGCATGTTGCTCAGTGCTAGGCTCATACCTATCTGAGACACATAATCAGTGAGCTTGATCATGTCTACCTTATATAGTCAAGGGAGGTACATCTCAGGTCATTAACACCCTCATGAAATATGACAGAGTCATACTGGTACCTGTGGTCCAATGACTGAGTTCCTGTGTGACTTGATAAATCCTAGCACCAGAAAGGCAGCTAACTATGATTCTCTCGTTACTCAGTCTGGTCTGGGGGACATCAGTTAGCCTCCCTATAGAATTACCAATGACCAGGAAATTTGGTTGTGCACCAGTTTCTCTTAAGGACTTAACAGTCGAGGCATTGATACAGTGTTACTATGTGTAGCTGTGGGTGGTGTTTTAATGGAGTATTTATACAGTGGCTGAGGACCTTTTTTTGATTGTGCTATGCAGAAGGTCTTAGTGTTCTATGAAGGTTACCTCTTAGTGCCTCAACATAAGTAGTTTTATGTCTATAGTCTTTTTATGGTCTTTACCCTGTCCAGTGGGAATGGTGCACTTGTCACTGACAGCCTGTATAGGATTAGTTTTGGTTGTCTGACAATTTTGCCTCCAGCATTAGATTGTGTTTACATTTCATGCATACTTAAGAATAAGTGGGTTGTCAGTATACATGAGGTAATTGCTACAATGCCTCAGAATACCCATCTCATCCAGACTGGTCACAAAGAGAACCAGAAGGAAATATCCATGGCTGCTGATCTACTAGGGAGGAGTGAGGGAAATTTTTAATATTGAATAGGTCAATAACACAAGGTTCTTGATGAATAATGCTCAGCTATGCACAAACTAGATGCTCTAGTAGTTAAAAAAACTCTGTCTAGGCAGTGAGTATTTTAAGGGAAACTTACACTTTGAGAGATCAACTTCTACACAGATTACAAGGGGGAATTACATTGCAAGATGTTAGCATCTATACAGATCACTGCTAGGTGTCACTGCACAGAGAGCAGCAGTTCCAACTAAAACTGTAAAAAGGTCAAAAAGTTCAAATATTCAACACAGAAACATTCAATTAATGCAACTGTGACAAAGCAATAAGGACAAAAGTGCTGAAACAGTGGATATGGTAAGTCAAGTCTTAGCTTGCTCGTAGGTTATGAGCCAAGCATTGTGCAATTGCGATGCTTAAATAGCAGAGGAGGATTTGACAAAAAAAACAGAAACAATGCCCTGTGGGCAATCAAAAACAGCACACTCTTCCTCTCTTTACACAAGCCCTCTCCAGAAAATGACTCAGGTCCACACTCACTAAAGTGATACCAAGGCATTTCTAGCTAAAGACTGTAAAAAAAGGCCAGAAAGTGCAGATAAACAACAAAGAAACACTCAATTAATGCAGCAAAAACATGTGCCAAAACAATTGCTATGGCAATGTAAGTCTTAGCTTTTGTAAAGTTTATTAGAGACCAGCAACACTTTTCTTCTCAAGTAGCATTATTGCAAATGTTGCCAAATGCCTCAGGCATAGAGATTCAAATTTTAATCAAGCTAGACTTCTAGCTAATCAAATAAAGGTACAATAAGACTTACACCAGCAATTCACAGCTCAGAAGGGCATAAACTATCCTTTCCTGCCACAAGAATGTGGACCACAAATCTTCCTAATGTAAAATAACTGTTTTGAGCCCAAGTGCTTAAACCAGAACAAAGACAATTAGTATAACAGGCACAATAAACCTTCACCAGTAATTCTCAGTTCAGAAGGGTGGAGGTTCTCATCTCAGAAGGGGGGATGCTATAGTAGGCAGGCAGTTCAAAAGCCACCAAGTTTAAAAGCACAACAGGAATGTGACACCTGTGCCCTGGCCAGCAATTAAGGACCCTCAATCCTCACCACTAACACCAGTGAGGGGTGTCTCATATAGGAGGAAAGGATAACAAATACACACAGTAAAGTGCAATATTATTATCCAGTTGGTAGTATAACTAAACAGTCAAGGCTTATTAGAGTGACTTGGTACAGGATCCCTACATAAAACAGCCACAGTTAAAAGGGTTTATAAATATTTAATAATAAATAATTAAAAACACAAGACAATACTTTTTACTACACAGTGCTAGTCAAGAGTTCAGAGGTCACAGAGAAATACTTAAAATAATTCAGTAGTGCAGTTCTGACATCACAGAAAAACAATTAATCTAATCTTTTTAGTTTCTAGCTATTTCTAAGAGAAAAAACAAGTCTAAGATAAACTTACATATAGAGCAAGAGAGTGCTGTGGAGTTGGATAGTCCAGACAAAAATGCTTAATGCTCTCCGATTCTCTCTGTTTTTAAAATCACATTCTTGGTTCACATTACATCATTCTTCACACTTCCCTGGGTTCCAGGTAATAGAAACTACATTTCCATTCTTAGCATCTCTTTTTGTTATCTTGCAGCTTGTCAGGAAGCAGAGCAATAAAATACATTTGCATGTTTAAAACTAGCAATTTAACTCTTGGTTAAAACAATAGAAAAAATGTCTTCATTTAGACATTTCAGCACCATGTTTAGATGAAAAGGTCACAACATGCTTTACTTTGTCATCTTTCTGCCAGCAGAGTGCACTGTTGTTGCATTTTTGCAGTTCCACATCTAACAGCAGTTTTCTTTCCATTTAATGCAAAAAGCCTGTGCCTTACATTAATATTTACAAATGGTAGAATTATCTATAAAATTCTATCTGGCTAGGCTGGCAGCCTTCACATCCCCCCCTCCACTGGAGAACTCAAGCAAGTTTTTCAAGTGACCCTTGAGAAACACTGCTTGAGAGGGTTAGGTCTATCTGAGTATACCTTACCCCATTCCCTGTCTTGAGACCCATCTGCATTGGCATTGCTAATCCCACTGCGGTGCTGCATGGACATATCATATACTTTCAACCCTTGGCTCCATCTTAGCAACTTGGCATTTTGCTGGCTGGCTCTGTTTAACCATGTTAGAGGGTTGTGATCTGTCATAACAGTGAATTTCCTTCCATACAGATAAGGCTGAAGTTTCTGCAGTGCCCACACTAGACTAGACATTCCTTTTCTACAGCTACATAGCATTCCTCCCTGGGTTGGAGCCTATGACTGAGATAAACCACTGGGTGCTCTTCCTCCTCTGAAGAAATCTGGCTGAGTACAGCCCCCACCTCATGGTTTGAAGCATCCACCTGCACAACAAATTATTGCTGTAAACTGGACTGGCTAACACAGGGGGTCCTCCTAAAGGTTCTTTAAGCTTATGGAATACCTGCTCACATGCTGAGGTCCACACTATCTTATCTGGCTTGTTCTTCCTTGTCAGGTCTGTGAAGGGAGCAGTTATGATACTATAACTGGGGACGAACTTTCTGTAGTACCCTGCTGTCTCTATAAATGCCCTCACCTGCTTTTTAGTAACAGTTGCCGGCCATGCCTGAATGGCTTCCACTTTGGCAGGTTCTGGCCGTATCTTACCATTCCCACTCTATGTCCTAGGTAGGAAACCTCTGCCATACCCACCTGACATTTGTTCGGCCTAATGGTCAACCTTGCCCTCTGCAGTCTGCCCAGCACCTCCCTGACATGCTGAAAGTGCTCTGGCCAGGAATGGCTGTAGATGGCAATATCATCTAGGTAAGCAAGGGCAAACCCCCCTGCCCCAGCCAGGATATGCTCTACCAGCCTCTGGAAAGTTGCTGGGGAATTCTTCATCCCAAAGGGCATCTTTGTGAACTCATACAAGCCAAAAGGAGTCACAAAGGCTGATGTCTCTCTAGCACTGGGAGTCAAGGGCACCTGCCAGTAACCCTTGGTAAGATCAATGGTTGTAAGATACTTAGCCCCACCCAGCTGCTCAAGGGCCTCATCTGTCCTAGGCATGGTGTAAGCATCTGACTCTGTGTGACTATTTAATTTCCTATAGTCAACACAAAACCTGGTGCTGCCATCCTTCTTTGGCACCAGCACGACTGAGGAGGCCTGGGGACTATTGGACTCCTTAATCACCCCTTGTTCCAACATCTCCTGTGCCTCCTCACTCAGAGTCTGTTTGACTCTCTCAGCACTCTATAAGGGGCCTGCCTGATAGACCTTCTGGGTCCTGTATTCAGCTGGTGCTGCCCCAGGTGGGTGCAACCTGGCTTCCCAATGCACATGCCCCCAAATTCCTTCAACAATTTTTGGATTTCTTGAACCTGGGTAGGAAATAGCTGCTGGGACATTGCTACCCCTTCTACTGAAGTGTCAGCATGGGCCTCACTGAAGATAACAAAACCCCATATCTCCCTCAGACTCCTCCTGCAATCCACTGCAAATGCTCAGCACAAGGACCTCCCTATCATGGTAAGGTTTCATCATGTTAACATGGCACAATTTGTGCTCCTGCCTTCTGCCTAGCAGTTCCACCATGTAGTTAACATCACTTACCTTTCTTACCACCTTGTAGGGTCCCTCCCAAGCTGCTTGCAGCTTGTTGTGTCTGACAGTAAAGAGAATCATTACCTACTTCCCCACAGCATACTCTCTAGCTTGAGCATTTCTGTCATACCACACCTTTTTCTGTTGTTGGGCTTCTGCCAGGTTCTCCTGGGCCAAGCCCATGAGTTCCCTAACCCTTGTCCTGAGGTTTAGGATGTATGTCACAACAGACTCCTTTTGAGACTCACACTCACCTTCCCACTCATCTTGAATTAAATCTAGAGGTCCCCTCACCCTATGCCCATACAGCAACTCAAAGGGCTAAAAGCCTGTGGATTCCTGGAGAACCTCTCTGTAAGCAAACAACAGATGGGGCAAATATTTGTCCCACTCCCTCTTAAACTGATCTGCAAATGCCTGTAGCATTGACTTGATTGTAGAGTTTAACCTCTCAACAAGACCATTAGTCTGGTGATGGTAGGGGGTGGTCTTCACGTGCTTCACACCACAAAACTTCCACAGATAAGCCAGCAGGTCTGACATGAAATTGGCACCTCTGTCAGTCAATATTTCTTTTGGGAAACCTACCCTGCTGAAAATCTCTAACAAAGCATTTGCCACCTTCTCTGGCTGAATGGAGGACAAAGCCACTGCCTCAGGGTATCGTGTAGCATAATCCACTACCACTAGGATATACTTTTTCCTTGTGAAACATGGGGTACTCAGAGGACCTACAATATCCATAGCTACCCTCTGAAATGGCTCCTCAATCACAGGCAAAGGCATCAAAGGAACTCTCACCTTGTCTCCTACCTTTCCTACTTTTTGGCACTGCTCACAGGTCCTGCAGTCCCTGTGCCATCTCTGGCAATTCCAGGCCAATAGAAGTTTTGCATAATATGCCTTTTTGTGCATTTTATGCCCATATGACATGCAAAGGGAATATCATGGGCTAAGGCTAGAAGCACCAGATGGTAGGCTGTAGGCACTACTAACTGCTGTACTCTATCACCTTCTAGCCCTCCCTCAGGGGTCCACTCTCTGTATAGTAACCCTTTGTCCCAGTATACAGATTCCCCCTTTCCCTGAGAATCAGGTGCCTCCCTAGCTACCTGCCTCAGGCTTTGCAATGTAGGGTCTGAGAGCTGAGCCTGTCTCAACTCTCTCCTTGTAATCCTTCCCAGCTTCCCTTCCACAGGAAGTCTGGCATCCTCTGACACTGGTGCCTCACTGTCAGCATGGGTACTACTTCTTACCTCTACCTTTGCAATCACTCTGTCCAAGGGACCATCAGTACCCGCAAGCAGCTGTAGCTTATATTCAGTCTCACTGCTACAGAGTAGCTCCCTCCCTGAAGTAACCACCTCACCAGTCCTGGCTGCAAGTATGTAGTCTGTCTGGGTCTTCCCCAGGCCACCAGACCCACATGCTTGTCTCCTAGCCTGACTGCGTGTAACTGCATAAGCACATAGTACTGCCTCATCCAAATCCTTCCCTATCAGCACATCTGCAGGGTGGTAGTTCAGTACCCCTGTAGTCTTAAGACAACCTACTATTGGCATTTTGCCTTTCCCACTTACTGGCTCTCTTACCTTTTGTTCCCCACCTTGCCTCCATGGACACTTATATACCCCATGGCCCCACTGGTTGCATTCAAACATTTAACCCTAGCTCTTAGATGTGTACCTGGACTAGTGGCTTCCCCTGCTACTGGCAAATTCAGCTGAGGCAGTCTGTACTGCCCAACATGGGTTCCTTTAGACCCATGAGCAGTATTGGGGGTCCCCTTCCTGTGCACATTGTCTATCAGCTAACCAGACCCTCATGTCCTCAGGCAAAGTACTAAAGGCTTGTTCCCTCACCAAAAGGTCTGCCATTCCTTCAAAAGTGGTGACCTGACATCCACTCCCCACCTATGGAAATAAATGTCCAGTTCAGCAACATATTCACATACTCTTTCATTTGCCTTCCGTCTATGCTCAGGAAACATTTTCCTATACATTTCAGGTGTTAGCTTCAGCAATTCTAACAAGTGATTTTTAACAGCAGTATAATCAAAACATGTAATATCAGACATTTTTGACAAAACAGTTACAGCTTTACCATGGAGTAAGGGTGTCAGGAACCATACCCAGAGCTTTTGGTCAATACTATACTGTTTGTAAACCCTCTCAAACATATCAATGAAACTATCAAAATTATCCCATTGTTTAAATTGCAGAAGACATTTACTGATCTTTTGTGCTTCTGAAGTCCATTTACTCCCTTCCCCATTACCTCCATGACTCTGGCGAATAATCAGCATTTTCCTCTCATGCCACCTCTGCTGCTCCTTTTCCTCAGCTTCTGTCTCCAAATGCCTGGCCTCCAACTCAAGTCTCTTTAGCTCCAGATGGATTTTTAAGTCCTCTGCAGAAAGGTTGAGCTGTCCATCCCCCGAGGGTATTATATCTCCACTGCCAGTCCAATTGCCCTCCTGGTTGTTGTTTTCTGATGCAGCTGTAACCAAGGCTGCAATCAGGTCTGCCTTAGTCAGGTTTCCATGTACCAGTCTCCTAGCCTGGCACATCTCCGCCAGCTGGTTCCTTGTCAGCTTTCCATACTCCTCTGCTGACATGTTGCCTGCTCACCCTGACATACTAAGCTAACAAAAGAAATAAAACAATTGTGATCTGAACTCTGAGTATTCACAGTGTGGCTGGTTTAGAGTACAAAACACCTTCAAAGCTCACTGTACACAAGCTACAGGAATTCACTCTACCCACACCAGTACAAGCCAATTAGTATTTGCCAACCAAATTAATATGTGATGTGGATATCCCACCACTGCCACCAATTAATATGTGACATCAGTGCCCTGGCCCAGCAAGCAAGGAGCCTCAATGCTCACCACTAACACCAGTGAGGGACATCTCATATAGGAGGAAAGGATAATAAATGCACACAGTAAAGTGCAATTTCCATTAAGAGCACAAAGCAATCACAGTCAGTCAGGGGCTGGTCACTCCCTTGCTCTCCAGGTCCCCAATAAGACTCCCCACTGGCACAGCTATAGGGTCTAGATCTCAGCCTAATGGGCAAGCTAAAACCTCCAGCAACCTCTCTGTCCAACCAGTGCTTCGTGTCCCTGCCCAAGTAGCTGACACACACTCACTTTGAGATAAGAGTTTATACAACCACACAGACACTCCTGGGGAAGGCTGGCACAGGTTCTCCAGTTGTGGCCCTTTTACCCAGACTATACAGCAGAAATCACTGCCTCCACCCAGCTAATATTTATCAGCTACCCACAGGCCCTTAAAAGGGTATCCAATTATTACTGTGCAATATTATTATCCAGTTGGTAAGTGCAACTAAACAGTCAAGGCTTATTAGAGTGGCTTGGTACAGGATCACTATATACATGCAATGTACTCTAGAGCTTAAATTATCTCTACATAAAAGAGACACAGTTAAAAGGGTTTAAAAATATTTAATAAATAATTAAAAACACAAGACAATACTTTTTACTACACAGTGCTAGTCAAGAGTCAGAGATCACAGAGAAATGCTTAAAATAATTCAGTAGTACAGTTCTAACATCACAGAAGAACACTTAGTCTAATCTTTTTAGTTTCTAGCTATTTCTAAGAGAAAACACAAGTCTAAGATAAACTTACATATAGAGCAAGACAGTGCTGAGGAGTTGGATAGTCCAAACAAAAATGCTTAGTGCTCTCTGATTCTCTTTGTTTTTAAAATCGCATTCCTGGTTCACATTACATCATTCTTCACACTTCCTGGGTTTCCAGGCTAACAGAAACTACATTTCCATTCTTAACATCTCCTTTTGTTATCTTGCAGCTGGTCAGGAAGCAGAGCAATAAAAATACATTTGCATGTTTAAATCTAGCAATTTAACTCTTGGTTAAAACAATAGAAAGAATGTCTTCATTTAGACATTTCGGCACCGTATTTAGATCAAAGGTCACACAATGCTTTACTTGGTCAGCTTTCTGCCAGTGAGTGCACTGTTGTTACATTTTTTGCAGTTCCATATCTAACAGTAGTTTTTTTTTTTTTTCATTTAAAACAACAAGCCTGTGCCTTACATTAATATTTAGAAATGATAGAATTATCTATAAAATTCTATCTGGCTATGCTGGCAGCCTTCACAAGGAGTATGCCTGGTGGGCGGAAAAATCAAAAGCCGACAGAGATCAGCAATACTTAGGAAGAGAACAGCAAGTCATGCAGCACAACAACTAAAGATGCCACTAATACTTGTAGTAACTCTGGAATCTTATTTCTCAGTTCCTCCCACTAGTTAGCTGGATTTTATTCACTGTCTGCAAAATAATTCTTTCCTAACAAACCCTAGACAAGATCTCTTAAAACTCCAAAAAGAACAAAAAAAAAACATAAAACAAAAAGCAATATAAAAGTAAAGATAAAAAATAGAAGTAAACAAACCTTAAACAAACCTTAAATTAATAACTCCATTCCAAAAGCAAATGCTGTCAGAGCTCAGCAATAATTAGTCAGAGAACAGTAAGTCAACTGATCGTTTGTGTTCAGGGAATGTTTTTGCAACCAGTTATGTTTTGATCATTGATATGGGAAGCAAGTGAAATACTTCTGTAAAATGATAAAAAATAAATCTACACCTTTCTACGTATGTATTAAAAATGGACTGCTTGTGGTCTCTCCATCTGACTTTGTTAAGATCCTTGATTAGCACCTAGCATAAAATTCAATTTTGCATTTCATTTACCAGATACACCAGATAATGTTCCATCATCTTATATTATTCCTTGACATGGTGCTGTAGCTCTCCATGTCAATTGCTAATGTGTCAGCTGTAAAAAGTATCACTTAGGAAACTGATACAGAATTATGATGTTTCATTTTGGTTATAAGAATAATACTGAAGTTTTGAAATGTTATACAAATGATCACCAAGGTACCTTTTTGACACTCTGTGATGGGTCAAAGCCAGTTATACTTCAAGTAGATGATAATTAATAATGGCTTGAAGCAATTCTGCTGCAGAATGGTGGACAAGCAACATATGGGTCAAGGACTTTGAAAGATGATTGAACTCTATGTGATCAAAAAGAGAAAGATATATTACCCACTGCTTGTGGCTGTCAAAATGTTCATAATTATAGCTATGATAGCTTTGTTACTGTGGAGTTAGATCATGCACTTATGTACAACATACTCAAAAAATTATCTTATAGCACACCATCTACACTTCAAAGAGTGTTACTGAGTTTACAGAAGTATGATCCTGAAGCTGAGTAAAACACAAATAAAGTGATGCATATAGCTAGCATATTACTTGTAAGAGCAGAATGAATACTTAATAGAGAAAAATTTATAAGTTCTATGGATCCATGTCTTAATCGACTACGTATATTGAAAAAAAAAAAAAAAAAAAAAAAAAACAGAGCACAGCTAAGAAAGTGCAAAAGAATACAATAAAATACAGGCGCTGGAACATATAACTATGAATGAGCCCCAGATGATGTTAAATCATTAAATCCATTACTCTGCTTACCATCATGAGTTTTTGTGTGTTCAGGACTTAATGCTTAAAATAACAAAACTATTATTGTGTGATACTATTTTACATAAAATCTATGAGTCATGTCTGGGGGTTACCAAATGTAAGAAAAGTGGGCACAATGCTCTTTACTGGCCTAAAATGTCTGAGCAGGTTTTACATATGGCTTAACGGTGGCATTTCTAGAATATGGTCAGAAATCAAAACTGAAAAGGGGAAGTGCTACTACATAAAATACATTATTGGATAAAAAGGAGAGTAGGTTTATTTTACTATAACAGCACATACATTATCTTCTTTGTCTGGATTGCTAGTGAAAATACGCAATATATAATATATTATATACGTATACAATAATCTACTGTGTGATGGTGCAACTCATAACATTATCCTAATACTAAAATACTATACTTACAAGACATAATGACATACACAATGAAATAGGATCAAATAATAGGCTGCAATACATAAGCCTCAGACACAGTGCACTTGTGGAACAGTGGGAATTTGTACACACTACTGCAAGTCTTAGATGTCCACAGAACAATGGGACTATAGCTTCTATAGTCCAAACTATAAGCAATCTAAGAAAGACATCTCAGATCTCTGATAATTCAGATTGTGATCATTAAGTTCTGGAAAATAGAAATACCTATTTGTAATATCTAGGTCTTTTATTAACAGAGCTAGTAATGGAGGAAAGCCAATAGGTGTACTAGCCACTCTTTC
The DNA here is from genome assembly GCF_019279795.1 of Protopterus annectens. NCBI lineage: Eukaryota > Metazoa > Chordata > Ceratodontiformes > Protopteridae > Protopterus > Protopterus annectens. Next base: position 1,500,163,729 of record NC_056733.1, on the reverse strand, counting down.
ACATATAAATACTTATATGACTGTCTATACATTTGTCAGTTACTGCTCTAAATAAGAATTTGCAACTAAACTGCTTAAGAAGACCTAAATGAGGAACCACAAAGTGCTTTTTATATACTATAATAACTGATAATCGCTTTGTGCAATATTAAAATGACAGAGAGTACCCCAAGGTTTCAGTGCCTTCCACATTTTTAGACCAGTAACAGACAAGGGCTAAAGGTGGAGGCATCTCGATATACATCAGTAACAAGCTTACCTCTATGGTGGTCAAATAGGATGATGTGCCAGAGCTCTTCTATGTACCGATCACCATAAAAATCCCATGCCATATCCTAGTCAGCTATAGGTTACCCACCATATCCTAATAACCTCAAAATGCTTACTTGGACCTACTGGACATAGTTACTATCCAAACTAAAGCCCTACTCATGGGAGACTTAACATTCTGTAGAGTGGAAATCCTACATGGCCTCAAATCTACAGGCACAGAGATTCCTAGACTTCTTAAATACAAACACCCTTGACCAAATAGTGAATATACCCAACAAAGGCTCCAGCATACTGGACCTCATGCTCACAGATACAGGAGAATGTTGCCCCCCCCCCCACCAATATCTCATCCTTCCTGGTAAGATCAGATCATAGAGCTGTCTAATTCAAAATCAGAATCAACTCTGTAATCCAATTAAAAGCAGTAACAGTTAGGAACTCTTACAAGGCAAATTACTTTTTATTAAGTAATGTTTTTGTTTTTTCAAAATATAATGTAATGTCCCTTCAATCCCCTAGAACACACTAGCCTATGCTGAATTGCTCTCAGAAACTCTATACAGCCATGTTAATGGCTGTATAGAGGCTGCTGTACCTACTAGAAGTAAGCACAGGACTAGCTTCAAAAACAAACCACCCTAGTGACATCCCAAATTAAACAGGATATACAACCAATGGAAAAAGAATTACGGCAAAAATCAAGAATGGTAATTTCTGTAAAGATAAAAGCTTACTCATTAAACTAAACAGGCAACTAAGAGGGCTAATTAGGTCAAGCATAGCCAACTTTCAGGTTAAGATAGTCTCCCAGGTGAAAGATAACCATAAGACCTTCTTCATCTATGTCAGAAACCTCCTGAGCAGTGTGACATCCCTCCTCTAGGCCAGTGATCATGGAGCATCTATCATCACCACTTACACCCATGGAGAACATTTACTGAGAAAAATAATAGACACGCACAGTATTTTCAGAGGCAGCTGTCTGGACCAAGTACAATTTCTTTTAAGAGCACACGGGGAAGGCACACTCCAGTCCTGGGGCTAGGCTACCTTTCCAGGCCCAAAATAAGACTCCTCACTGACACAATTATAGAGTTAAGCCCTTAGCCAGGTGTTCCAAGTGAAGTCCTCCACCACTCTCTCTGTAAAATCAGTGTTGTCAGTGTCCCTGTTCAAAGTAGCTGACACACACACTCTGTCTGAGATTTAATTTTCACACACACACACACACACACACACACACACACACACACACACACACACACACACACACACACACACACACACACACACACCTAGGAAAGGCTGGGAGAGCTTACTCACTTTGTCACCTCCAAACAGACTATAAAGCAGATTCATTACCACCAGCCAGCTACTTTAAGGTACTTACCAGGGTACGCAATTACTATTAGTAAAATTAATATTTATACAAATGGTAATGTTTGACCAAGTGGCAAGACTTTCAGGAATGTGGAGCCACAGTGCCACTATATAAATCTAATTACTCTCAAAGGTTAAATATATTCTAAAAGACCAGCCACAATGAAAGGTATAGATATATTTAATAATAAATAATAAAACTGAAAACATAAAAGTACTGAATATCTATTAACAATAAACACCAGTGTTTCAATCACAGGAAATATTAAAAAAACACCAATGGGAAGACTCAGACAGATACCAGAAAAACAACATTTAACTAATCTTACTATGTTTTCTCAATTGACAGAAGAATTACTGTTCCTTACTTACTTGCAAGAGCAAGGCAAGATGAAGTTGTCAGGTCTAATAAGAAAGTGCTGAGTGCTTCTGTCACATCTCTCACTAGTATCTAAATACAATTTCAGTGCTGACTACAGAATGACATCACATCTGTTCACCTGACTCTGTGGTTCCCACACTACTCTCTCACTAGGAAAAGAGTCAGGATTTAGCACAGATGTGTTACAATGCACGCATAGAACATTGCTAAGGCTTAATACAGCATCTGGAAGTTATAACAAATTCCAGCACTTCTACTCTTCCTGCAGCAAGGTTTTTCACAGGCATTGCGTCTCTGGCTGCATTCAGACCTGTGAGATAAAATCTTTACAGCCTAAACCAAGTCATTTAATTTCAGGCTATTTTTCTTAAGGTTAGCTAGGCTGAGTTTAACCCCTTTCCTTCTAGTATCCTCTGTTAAAATATAAATATTTCAGCAATTACAACAATACAGCCTGACATATATGTGTATTTCTTTACTGTCCAGCAATACCCACTGTTGATTTATTCTTAACACAGGCAGCTTTACAAATGCATTTTTAACACAAGCATCTGTACAAATCAGTTTGCTATTCAAATGACATATAATTCTTTACAAAACTCCAGATGGCTATGCTGTTATATATTACACATGCACTGCCCTACTCTCCCTGGTACAGCTGGCACTATCTCACATCATAACAGGCAGTACACAACAATGTGCAGAACTGGTGTTTAATGATGCCACATTCACCTAGCCTGCAGATACAGCAAACTTGTTAGAAGACAAATTCAGTTCGAACTTTAGTCTTTAACTCTACCTCTGATCCCAACCATCCTCCAAAACAACCCTCAAACATAACCCCTCTGATTATAACTAGGGAGCACATGTGAGCTGTACCTGCTACAACCAAGATTCCAGCCTCAATGGGCACATGCATCCCAGGATGCCTCTGGAACAGTCTAAAACAGTCTAAAATATGACTTATCTGGACCCCTGGAGTCATTATTTTACTATAGTCCTAAAACAGGCTTTATCCCTTATGAATGGAGGACAGTGACAATCATCCCATTCGTGTGGGATGATCTTTAACTGATCCTGGAAACTACAGACCAATTAGTCTGACTAGTCTTATTTGCAAAACCACGGAAAGAATTATCATGGAAATTATTAACAAGGACACACACTGGATCCATCACAGTTTGGCCTTGTCAAAGGAAGGTCATACTTAATGAACCTGGTATACTACTTTGAAAAGGTCCCTAAGGTAATGGATGAGGTGTAAATTGTGCATGCTGTCTACCTAGATCTGGCTAATGCATTTGATACAATACCCCACTTAAACATTGTCAACAAACTTACAGAACTAGGTATACCCCATTTAGGTAAACCCCTTTATAACATGCTGAATCACTAGCTGGCTGACTGATAGGACCCAGGAGGTCAGAATCAGTGAGGCCACTTCCACAGATGCCAGTCATCAGTGGACTCCCCCAGGTCTCTTATAGGCTCACTCCCCTTTGGCATCTACTGCTCAGATGTCAAAGCCAGTGTCAAAGGTCTCTGGCTAACCAAGTTCACAGATGATTGCAAACTGGGAGCAGTCACTGAATCCCCCCAAAAAAGACAAGAACACCCTTCAGGAAGGTTTAACACAGACAAACATTTGATGGCAAAGCCATGGCTTAAAGCTCAATACCAAAAAAGAAATGTATTATAGTATCTTTTGGGAACTCAACCACCCTGAGTAACAACTTCATCAATAAAACAGTCAAAGCTGATTCAATAGTCTGAGAACTCATGTAGATAGTAGCCTAGCTTTCAACTTGCATGTGTCCAAGGTATCAAGAAAATCCCTTTATGCTGCTCAACATACAAGCAAGGGCATGGCATCTAGGTCCAGAGAGGTCATCATACCACTTTACTCAGCCCTCATCAGACCCATCATAGAGAATAATACACTCTTTGATATGTACCTGACCAGACACATGCAGCAAACAGAATGGCCACAAAGGTTCCTTACAAAAAAATACAGGAAAGAATACAGAGAGTAAATACAATATCTTACACTGGTGACCTCAAACCTCTGTCTCTTTATTCAGTATCATACAGACTTCTTTGAGATGATCTTTGCCTGGCCTACAAGTCATCTCTGGACCCAGTGTTGATGAAGCTTTTACCCATCAGCAAGCTAAACAGAATCAGAACTACTAGAGTAAAAGACCTAAATTTTGCTTGTGACATAAATAAGACATATAGATAGATAGATGCTTCCTGGCATAAATAAAAATTGCTGATAGTCAACATGTATATTTTAGACCCACATTAGACAACATATTAAAATATATGAGGTGTAAGAGACAGACACTCACAGTGGTAGGAGGATATGTTCTTTGTGTTATCTCAGAGTTAGTATATATGTAATTACCATGGAGTGTGGGGGTGCAGGAGGACTTTCCCCTGCAAAAAACAGTACTTTTCTTTGCTTGTTCGAAGGAATAGCCTTGAAGCATGCACTGTAACATGGCAACGTAGCATGTTGCTATTTCCATGGATCAACTATTAGTAGTAGATCCATGTATATCCATATGTATATATATATATATATATATATATATATATATATATATATATATATATATATATATATGTAGAGAGAGAGAGAGAGATAATACACATGCATAATACACACACACACACACACACACACACACACACACACACACACACACACACACACACACACACACACACACACACACACACACACATATATGTATATATATATATATATATATATATATATATATATATATATATATATATATACATATTGAAAAATATGATATATTTCTCATGTACTTTTTATAGTGTTGCATAAAAATGTATAGTATGCAAAGGAGTTTTAAGTTTTAAGATTTTCTAACAGAATCCAAATTAAGTCAAAATATCATAGTCTGTAAATACAGAGCAGTGCATTTTAATACTTTTGTAGTAGATCATACAGTTTATGCCATTTACATTAAATCAGCAACATCATCTGTAATTATATGCATTTTACCTTTTATGTGTGTGAATTCTTTAATTTCCACAGCGGTTGTTGTTTCCAAACTCGGAAAAGAGGTTGTAGTCACTGACAAAATAAAATGTTAAAGAAAATTTAAGAAATCTTCAGTACTTCATATTTCACTTATCAGAAAACTGACTGCAAAACATTAAGGGAAATTTGCCTCACTACATGGTATGCAAAGAGTTCCTATTTAGCTTCAGTGAGTGAAACAACTGATGGAAAGTTTAACTGCAGGGCTAAGATAAACAGCTGCTTCCAAAATGGCATTGTAATAACATTTATCTGTAAACCACAATATATGTGCCTAAGGTATATGGTAAGTGGATACGGTAAATTCTTCTCTGTTTCTGTTTTGTTGACAAATTTGGTCCTAGTCTCGGTTTTAAGTGGGGGTGTAAGGAAAAAAATCTCTGATAATGTCTGTGACAGACAAAAAAATCTTCCAATGTCATTATACATCTGATACATGGCTCAGTGAGTCAGAAGAATGTAAATGTTTAAATATCTGTGACTAAGCCAGCTTGCTTCAATTTTATTTCTTTATTACTCTGATCTGCTATACACTGTGATCCTATATGTTGGAAACATAAACAGAAGCTCAGTCCCATAT